>NC_034613.1:33761970-33772170 GCF_900095145.1 Mus pahari | reverse complement strand
CTCACAAGAGGCCGCAATATCAGGGTCCCTTCAGCAGAATCTTGCTGGCATGAGCATTAGTATCTAGGTTTGGTGGCTGATGATGGTATGGACTCCCGAATGGGGTAGTCTCTGGATAGTCCATCCTTTCATCTTAGCTGAGCATCTCTTAATATCTCTTCTAGCATTAAGATTTTTGTCAATATAAAGAAAGTATCTTGAGAACAAAACTGAAAAACAGAAAAATGGAATTATAAATGGCTATCCCAGGCTAATACTAACTCTGAAGACATGCCGTTTGATTTATAAGCAACTCTGAAATAAGAGCAGCCCCGAGTACCTTTTAATTGTTAAACTGGAGATATCAGGAAAACATAAAATGTGTTGAATTAATGTACTGATTGATCTTTAAAAGCCCAATACCAATTATCTTAAAACTAGTGAGAGTAGACTAGCGTGGGCTACTTTAAAATCAGCTGTGAACTTTCTGCCCATTCCTTGACTTCATAAAAATGCAATGCGGTACAACTTTCAAACGTGGATGCTGTTTGGCCTGTCTTTTATTCACCTTCTGTCTTCAGCAAAATTTAACACGTAATTAGGTTGTATTATGACCTGAAATGCTAGATAGTCTCCTTGACAACCTCCTCCTCTTTACAGAGGAACGAAAATCAACTGCATGATTGAAGCTCTGGGGGGTGGGGGTGGGGGTGAGTGTGAGTGTGTGTGTATTTGTGTGTGTGTGTCCTTGTGTGTGTCCTTGTGTGTGTGTGTGCTGTGTATGTCCACATATGTGTTTTTGTGTCCTTGTACGTGTGTCCTATGTGTATCAGTGTGTGTGTGTGTGTGTGTGTGTGTGTGTGTGTGCCATCAATTAAAACAGAAAATGTCATCAGTTAAAACAGAAAATTTTCTTTTGTATAGATCACAGCTATTAAACATCTCCCATTGTCCATAGATCAATCTAATACAGCATTAACTGACTATCTAAATCAGTTAACTATGAAGGGTTAAAGTTTTCTCTCAGCTAATTAAAACAGAAACTCTCCAGAAAAGGCAGGATGTAGACACAGAGGACAGCTGCCTCTGGAGGCCCCTCCCCCTCCCATCCACACACCCAGAACCTTTCAGTGCTGCTGGCAATCAGGATCCACAGCTCACCAGAGTGCATTCTGCCTTCCTTTCTCTCTGATTCAACTATAAACAAAAATCAAGTCCTTCTCCTTAGTATAGTTTGGGAAAGAAAGCCCTAATGGAAACCAGAGGACCCATGCAGCAACGCACATCGTCCTCTATTGAAAAACTAAGTATGCTCCTCATTCTTACTACAACATATTGTTTAAAAAGCTGCCAAATTCAAAGGTCTCATTCATTGTACAACTGTCCAGAAGGTCCCCTTTATAACTTGGGACTATTCTCACTCTCTCTTTTCCGGGAGAGGGATCAGTATAGATTGTCTGGAAATACAATAGAACTAAGGAGTGTTGGCCCATGCTTGGATCAAGAGCTGTTGTCTTAGAGAAGAGCAAGCATGTGTATGAATATGGATTTTTCTAACCTTGCCCATGACCTGAGCAGTCAGTGGCATTCAGCCTAGTTCTAATGCCCGTCTTAGAGGCTGGCAGCACATAGGAACTCTGGACAGAGGTTAAGAAGGCTCACCTGAAAGCAATTACCTTGCAGCTTTCTTGTGTATGGTCTCCACAGAGAATGAATAGAGGAAACTTATGGCATCTTTGATTCTTTCAACCCTTTTGGTCATTGCTGAACTTTAACTTCCAAACCCAACTTTGAAATACGTGTTTCGGGAGCATCTGACTAGCAGCATTAGAATATCAAGATGCTATTCTGAAACAGAGATGCACTGCTGTACAAGTCCCAACAGGCAATGAGAAGGGGCGTTGGATGGAGTCCTCCTCTGATGACTTTGTGGTGGATTTTCCTTATAGAGTCATAATGACTTTATTAAGAAACGTGTTCTGGAGTAGTAAACTTCATCTCTCAGACAAATAAAACCCCAAATTTAGTTGCACAGAAAATCACTTACTTCGGCTCTTTAACTATCATTATAACATAAATTGTAATAGTTACAACTATCTCTGGGAGTACATAGGTGTTTTGCAGCTGTTATAAATAAACGGTATTACAGTTGGAGATATGTGACTATAAAACCACAGGAAAGGTAGTTGAAGAAAGAACACCTGGTTTCCTATAAGCTTCCAAACCCCAAGTATCACTAGACAGGAACCGTGTGCTTTTCTAGCAACTTTTAGGTGATCACAGTAGACAAGTGTATACTTTTGTAATACAATACTGCACACATTTGCTGCAGACAGTTTAAAAAACTTCGAAGTCCCAAATCTGCCCCTGTGGTAGCTGAGTTAAACCTACCCTCTGAGAGGAAGAGCAGGTCTACAAAAGAATAATGTAAGTAATCACTGGTCTTCTGGCTAGAATTCATGACATGGAAGGTTTTGGTCCTTTTTTTACAGAAGATCGAAATTGAGGCCTTGGCTAAGTGATGATGAAACAAAGACCAAAGCATGTTTTAAAAGACCAGTTTCCACATTCCTGTAGAAAAATTATCAAATAGCACTGGCAGGCAATTCATAGAAGATATGCGTGCAGTCAATAATTAAAAAAAAAAGTTCACCTCATTCTCATTGCCAATCAGATGGATGCAAAGTACCATTTTCTCACTCTCACATCCAGAAAACTTTACAAACAGTACTGCTGAGGATAAGATGAGATAGGTCTTCCACTACTAATCAAGTGGGATATGAATCTTGGGCAACCTTGGGCGCAATCCAGCAATCTCTCAAATCACATCTGGAGTCTTTTAATACTTATTTGTCATTTAATACAATGATTTTTATTAAGATCTATGTTATAAAAATATTTACTGACAAAAATGTTCAACAAATCATAAGGTACAAAAGAAAATGAAAATAAGAATGCTAATGTCCAACTATGGGAGAATGAACGCACGGATATTTATCATGTAGTTAAAATATTATGCAACCATTGAAAGCCATATATCAAGAGTACGTATTAATGTGTAAATGGTGGTGATAAAACATTGGCTGAAAAGGGGGGACACAATGCTAAGTGCCATCCTAGTTGTATATATTTAAATGTATGAAAAAAATGCCCCTCAGAGTAAGATAAATGAGAGGAAATACAGTAAGAATAAATAGAAATTCTCCTTGGATGGTAGAATCTCAGATCATGATTTTCTCTATACATTTCTATATTTTCCAATGTAGGGAAGCCTTGAAAAAAATCTCCTTTGATACTAATGGGATATGGATGAAGCTAATAATTTTTGAGGACCAATGTATACTAAGTTACTGAGAAAGGAAAGACAAGATTCTGATATAGGAGTGGGGACTTTGTAGTCATTAATGCCGCTAAGATAAAACATCTATCTGAAATTGAAACTTTGATTCCTGGGTACCCATAGAAATTATATCCGAGTGTCCATGTATGTGTTTATGAAATTTCATGTGGAAGCATAGTTTATAATTTTCAGGAAAAGGGGTTCTTGACCACCATGAGAGATGGCTCAGTGGTTAAGAGCACCATGTCCTCTTGCTGAGGATATGAGATCGCTTCATAGAGCTCACAACCATCCATTACCTCCAGGCCCTCAAGTAGTTCACATTCATACACAGAAAGGAAATAAGTCTAAAAACATATTCTTTTTAAGTAAACAAAGTTTAGTTGAATGAACTAATGGATCAAGTGACACATGGGCCTATTCACAGGCCTAATTAAAATGAGAGAAGAGATCTTTCTATTGTGTGTTTTTAAAATGGTAGTTACTGCTCCTTTATAATTTCCTAAGTTTACATTTTAGTAAGGCTTTGATATATAAAGTGGTATCTCTTTATACATCTCTTAATGAAAAATATTGTATAAATACCAATCCCATTTCACAGTAAAATTAAGCACCAGTAAGGGAGGGGGAACAACTGGTATATAAACCAGTAACTGAGTCTCCTGAGTCCCATTCACTCTTACTTCTCAACCTCTTTCTTCATTATTCTTGCCTTCAATTCTGCCAGATACATTGGAAACCTTCTCCACTCAAATCACAGCATCTCCATTGGAAGCTGGGAGAGGAGTACATTATGACTCTGTCATTTTTCAGCTTCCTTTGTCAATTAGTTCAAAGTGAAGTTATATTATAGTAAGGCAGAAGACCTACTAAAACTCATAAATTAATCACACCAAACTAACTAAAATTAAATCCATTTCAAAAGTTCTTCGCAGAGTTCTACCCACCCTTATTTCAGAGTTCCCCTTTTCTTCAGGGACTGAAGTCTCTTAATGAAAACCACAAGCTTAAAATGAAGAGCTACCTTTTCCTGGAAAAACCACACAGAACACACACACAGTTTCAATACTGTATTTTCTGAATGATTGGGCTATAATCAACAAATTATGGCAGAAGTGATGGTGTGTCTGCCAAATACTGCCATTCCTAGATGAAAACTGGAAAACTGGGTCACTTGTCCAGTTGCTTTGAAAAACCACCAAGTCTTTTTGCTTAGTTTTAATTCTTTTAGCAGGCTAGTTGGCTATCTGAATCTCTCAGGTGGACTTAGCTAGATTTCATCAAAGCCAGGCACTGCTGAGTATTGTCACAGATAAAGTTGAATCAAGTTCCTTAACTAGAGCTCACTTTGAGCAACTGTAAGGTGTCAAAGTGCCTGTGACCAGGACTAAGCCAAAGTGTAGTTGTTGCTGGTTTTGTTTTTAACTTGAATTCAAGCTTAACTTTCTTTAGTCAGTACATGGTGGCACACTTAACTATCAATGCCCCCATGTTTACTTGCCAGCTTCACCTGGAAATGTGGTTGAATAGGGTCCCCTCAATAGATACTCTGAGTTCCACTGTGAAGTTCATTGAGCCCAGATAAACATGAAAAATCCAAAGCAGTTTGAGCTCATTGTGTTCATTTTCTTTTTTCCTCATTTACCACTTGATTAGTTACAAAGGGAGAAATGAGCCAGGAATCCCTATTCTGAGTCATATAAAATTCACATAAAATAGGATCATATGATCATTGAAAAGTGTGGTGACGCACGTGTGTCCTTAGTTGAGAAAGACAACCATCAGCAATATGATGAAGGTCAAAATTATACCAGGCACTTTACCAGGAAGTAAAACCCGGCATTGTCCCTCCATGACTCTACACTATGGTGAGAAAATAAAGGTAAATGTTAGATGAAGAATAAGAACCAATGAGGGATCAGTACTGAGAGAGTCTCCATCATTGGAGCATCTAGAAACACTTCAGGATTGGGAACATGCTAGATGAAGAATCAAAGCAATATGTAAAATATATTTCATCTTTCTTTTTTGTAGGCGCATAACAGAAATCTACTTTCCATTGATTTTGATCATATGACCCGCACGGGGAAGATCTACGATGACCACCGAAAATTCACTCTCCGAATTCTTTATGACCAGACCGGGCGACCTATTCTGTGGTCTCCTGTAAGCAGATATAATGAAGTGAACATCACGTACTCACCTTCAGGATTAGTCACATTTATTCAAAGAGGAACCTGGAATGAAAAGATGGAGTATGACCAGAGTGGAAAAATAATCTCAAGAACATGGGCTGATGGGAAAATTTGGAGCTATACCTACTTAGAAAAGGTAAGTATACAGAAGGGAAAATGAATAAGAATATTGAAGGTGACCCTAAGTACCCAACTTCATGAGGACCTACAGGAGAAAAATCTATGTTCTCGTTGCATAAATAACAAAACTCCACTGTGAACCTGTACAGACGTGCTGTTTTTCAGCTGAAAACATCCCCCTCCCTACCCTCTGCCAAGTATTTTTTTTTTCAAACTGAAGTCGAGATAATGGCTTAGCTCTCTACTCATTTGAGCATATTTGTTCATCCCCTTGAAAAGGTGTCTGTATTATTATGAAAGCTCATACTGAGAGAAAATAGCTTGTAAATTCCAATACTCCTCTGTGTTAATGTATCTCAGCTCCAGTAAAAGGCCTCTTGCCCAACAAATAAGGATGCTTTTTCCTTACCATAGCCAATAAAATTTTTGTTGTACACATTCAAGGACTAATTCTCAAAAGTAATTAGCCCGAGGAAATGGTGACAGAGAGTACTAATTGGTAGTAGCCTTTTGTGTGTACTAAGTCTCCAGCAGCATCTATAATAGGAGCCAATGCTCTGTCTAGAATAAGATTATAATCCCACCACATGAACCATTGGTGAACCATTAGCCCCTACATAGCAGAAAGGTTTCCACTCATTCCATTACCAGTAGACAAGAAGAACAATTAACCTTGAACTGCCTTTGCCAAGTCTGACTCCCTCCTAAGACATTAAATGTTTTCTTCCAAATTAAGTCATTTCAATTAAATTTGTTGTTTCTGAATTCATTCCTAGGTAAAGTAGAACATACTTTCTTTCCCCCTGGGTAATCAGTATCTCTTAGAAGGGTCACAAGAGATGATGGTACACATGGCAAAAAGGGGACAATTTGTGTGCTTCTGATACAACCATCGAAGTTTGGTTTTTGAAAAGTGGTGTGCCTGTAAACAGCTATTACTTCTCAGAGTTGGTTGTTGAAGCACTTCCCTCCCTGAGAATGCCCAAGTGAAGTGATAAAGCAAAGTTTGCTTGGGAGCAAAAGCAGTATCCATCCTACCAGGGTCCTTCCCTTCTGGGAAAGCTTTTTAGAATCTGTAATCCAAATTCTGAGCAAGGGAAATCTGCATCTCACAGAGCAAATCTTTCATCTTTTGAATTTCAACAAAGCATGCCTGGGAAAATCCTGTGGCTAAGGACTACATTGAGTGCATTAAAACATTAATTGAATCCAAATATTTGGTAGCATCTATACATAGTCAAAATGTTTCATAAGGAATTTACTAATAACTTTGGTATATATGCGCATTTTTGAAACATATATATGGATATTTTTAAAAATCATGCCACTAACCTAACAGTTTTCCTCCCCATGTGAGTTGGGAAGTAGCCAGCAGTCCTTAGGGGCATGTAGGGGTCTATAGCCTCCAGAGCACCAGGGTGTGACCATCTCAGCTAATTGCCTGCAGACAGTAATAGACTCTCCCTTTTATGCCATCTATATAATAAAATATCTATTGAAAAGTTAAAATTCAACACAGCGTGCAGTTTTCTCTGACTCCAGTGAGGAGATAGGGTCTCTCTTTTCCAAAGTAACTGTTTATTTCATCTCATTTGCTTCAGGAATCACACAAAAGAAACATCATATCAGATCTTTTTTATACAATAAAATACTTAGTGGGTACCAGTTCCTTAAAAAAAAATAAAAAAATAAAAAATAAAATAAAAACAACATAGTAGCACGCACCTGTGTCCCCAGCCCTGACAAAGTTGAGACAAGAGAATCACAAATCCTGTGACCCTTTCTCAAAAAGGGAAGAAAAAAAGACGGAAGGCCTGTTGACCTAAAAGAATAAGAGAAATTTCAATGACTTCCAATTGTTTACAGACCAGTGAAACAAGCCAAATCATTTGGCCTTTTACTTATTGTGCCTTTATTTCCTGTGTGATTTATTCTTTAACTAGAAGAATAACCACAAAAGTCCAATCCTACAAAATACATAAGTATGGAATGGTTTCTTACTTATAAAATGGTTGCATTCATGAGATATCTAATCATTTCATCTATATTCTTGCCATAATTTCCTAATTCATTCCGAAATTGATTTTAGTAATATTATTATCACCAGTGATAAATAACTAATTCACTGGACAAATGCATAGCCAAAATGAAATAATTTAATATAAGTCACAAAAACTAGATAATTGAAAAGAGCTGACACTTACTTTGACTTGATGGTAAAGCAAGATAGGAGCAAACAGAAAAGAGAAAAGGAAGAATATAAAAACATCTTTGAAATTTGGATTCAAAGGAAGCTAGGGAAAGAAGGTTGGATTTTTATGTGCTTTTCCAGGACCTTGCTGTTCTGTGACTCCGTCCATTCTTTCTTGTTTTTTTTTTGTTTTTGTTTTTTGTTTGTTTGTTTTGTTTTGTTTTTCGAGACAGGGTTTCTCTGTGTAGCCCTGGCTGTCCTGGAACTCACTTTGTAGACCAGGCTGGCTTCAAATTCAGAAATCTGCCTGCCTCAGCCTCCCGAGTGCTGGGATTAAAGGCATGCGCCACCACACCCGGCATCCATCCATTCTTTCTAATCCCATCTTTTAACATAGACTTTGCTACCACATTCTTTCAGTGGTATAGGGAATGAGTAGGGATGCACATATTACTTCTCATAGTATACAGTAAGAGTGTTCAAACTTTAAAATATATATTTTTTTACCCCCAAATACTCTGGCATTGCATCTGCAAAGCTCCTTGCTGTGCTGACACCGAGATATATTAAAATCAGCAACACACTTTTTTAAACCTTAGCATGCAACAATGTCATTAAAAAGAAAGAAAAAAAGAAAAGGAAAGGAAGAAAAGAAAAGAAAAGAAAAGAAAAGAAAAGAAAAGAAAAGAAAAGAAAAGAAAAGAAAAGAAAAGAAAAGAAAAGAAAAGAAAAGAAAAGAAAAGTTTCACTTTCTCTAGAGTGGGTGAAAGTTAAGTTACACATACCATTTTGTGAACAATGCTTTGTACTCATTAGGAAAAAAATAAGTATTTGGCTAATGGCTGTGGTTTCTTAAATAGTCTCTTCTCTATTAAGAAAATCAATTATTCTTAGTTTTTCTCTCTGTAGTCATTAATTTTCTGCCTAGATTTATGACACTTTTCTAAGTTAATTATATTTTGAAGACTGGAGCAACGAAGTTTGTATTATATCTGATGTAAATCTTTCCGTTTCCTAAAATCACTCTTACAAGCTTCATTTTTAAAGTGCCTTTAAATATATTTTATAATCATTTAATAAGAAGGTTTAGTTTTATGCATTTACACAAAATTGCCTATTTAGGCTTGTTTTCAAGGCTTACTGCAGAGACAGAACGCAATCTTCAGCTTCAGTTCCCAGGTAGCCCCACACTGCCATCTGGTGGTCATTTGAATGTTATACCTTTTCAAATTTCTACTTTCATTTCTAGTCTAGTTCGAATAAGTATACAGCCATGATTGTCCTCTTTTATTTTCTTTCACAGAGATTTCTTTTACAGTATAATAATCTATTTAAAAAACACAAGCCTCCCACTCTATTATTCGCACTAATAAGGAATAGCTTTTTATCCTGCAGTAGCACAGTGGACACTGGATAGACGCAGAAGCATTGTTTTGGAACAAACTGTTAATAATACCAATCCAAAGTGAAAAAGCAGCCAAATGGGGCTAAATGGTATTGTGACAACAAAACAATAGCATGCGGGAGATTTCTAATCATCTCTTCCACGTTTTTTTCCATTAGCAGGAAGGTTTAAAGCAGACTGGGGGTGGGTGGCTTTGAAGGCAACTGAGTTAGCACCGGAGGAGAAACAGATCAGGCACTGGTTTGCTACAGGCTAGAGGAAGCAAACAGAGGAAAGAATACAATGGCAACGCAGTATAAATTTTTGGCAAAGCTACTACAGTGACTGGAATAGGCAGGATGGTGCTGGATAATGTGTGGCAGCCATATGGTGATTGTCCCTGGCCCACACCACAAGTGACAGATGTCATTTGTTCTTGGCAAACTGACAAGAGTGGAAAGGAGCTGGAAAATCAGGCTTTCAGGGTGGAAATAACACAAAGGTATTTTCACCAATTACTGCATCTACCCCACCCACTTCAGTGTTCTCCCACCTGCTGTTGCATTCACAGGAACAATTCCTTCTGGTTCTGGGGAGTTTTGCATTGATGGAGAGAGGGCCTCTCTTCCTGTCCCCAGGCCTCCACAAGATTGTGCCTTTTATTCAGGAGGGTTTGTAGGTCACAATGGTAGAACTGCAAGATGTGGTGAGCAGCAGGTGTTCCATGGGTACCAAGATGACAGGATTTCTGCATCTACTTCTGCATCCCCAGCATGATGGTGGTGGGAAAGAAATAATAACTAAATGAGCAAATAATGTTGACTTCATGGTATTGACCAGCAACTGAAAAATCAAGAATTCTCACAAGTATAGGAGGGATGTGCCCTTGTGTAACACACAAACATCATGCCTCTGTTGTTTTCTTTTTTTTTTTTTTTTTTTTTTTTTTTTTTTTTTTTTTTTTTTTTTTTTTTTTTTTTTTTTTTTTTTT
>NC_034613.1:33741514-33761959 GCF_900095145.1 Mus pahari | reverse complement strand
ACCTGGGAGACCGCTTCTGGGTAGACCCCAAGCCTTAGTACTGCTCTCGGGCGCACTCCCCTCCTCGGGTGAGGAAAGGCGCTGGATGCCAGGCGGCGCCTCTGTTGTTTTCTAAAAATTCACATTGCATAAGTTTAAGTAATTAACATTCACAATTATTTGTGTGATTTGCATGTAGAGAATGGAAAGACGCCTATTGTTTTCACAGCATAGAGTTCAGAAGAACTTAGTATTTTTGTTGTTGTTTTGTAATTCTCAAAAGGGTAAAACTCAAAGTGTTATAGTAGAGTACCTGGGTGAAATTTTCCTTTTTATTTAAAAACAGAAGCACTGAGGTTTGTAGTGTAGTGTATGTGAGTGCTTGCTACAGAACAGTGAGTACTTGAATTCAAATCCCCAACATCAAAAAAGCTCTGCACACAGAGCTTCACATTTAGCTATAGCTCCTATGCTGTAGGGGACTTGGAACTCGCTACCCACCAGGATGGCTCCAGATTCATTAAAAGATAATTCCTCAGGAGACTAGGATAGGATACCCTGTGTCCTTCTCTGGCAAGTGCATGTACAGAAATACATGCATATGTCCACATACATACAAATTAAACAAAATCTTTTTAATCATAAGTTTCAATTGCCAGTGAATTAGAGTGTTTCATAAAATGGTGATTTTTTTTTTTTTTGTGTGTGTATATAAGTTGATACTGACTTTCTTTTCCTATGGTACTGGGGATCGAATTTACAATCTCACACATGCTAGACATGTACTCTATCAGTGATCTATATTCTCAACCCTTTAAAAAATTATTTTGAGATAGAGACTTTCAAAACAACTGAAGCTGGCCTTAAACTCACTTCATTTTTTTACTTTCTTTATTTTTATTAGATGTTTTCTTTATTTACATTTCAAATGCTATCCTGAAAGTCCCCTATAGCCTTCCCCCCCACCCCTGCTCCCCTACCCACCCACTCCCACTTCTTGGCCCTGGCATTCCCCTGAGCTGGGTCATATAAAGTTTGCAAGACCAAGGGGCCTCTCTTCACAATGATGGCCAACTAGGCCATCTTCTGCTACATATGCAGCTAGAGACACCAGTTCTGGTGGTACTGGTTAGTTCATATTGTTGTTCGACCTATAGGGTTGCAGACCCCTTCAGATCCTTTGGTACTTTCTCTAGCTCCTCCATTGGGGGTCCTGTGTTCCACCCAATAGATGACTGTGAGCATCCACTTCTGTGTTTGCCAGGCACTGGCATAGCCTCACAAGGGTCCCTTCAGCAAAATGTTGCTGACATGTGCAATAGTGTCTGCGTTTGGTGCTGATTATGGGATGGACCCCCGGGTGGGGCAGTCTCTGGATAGTCCATCCTTTCATCTTTTAAACTCACTTTATATCCCAGGCAAGCCTTGACCTTGTAAGCCTTCTGCCCTTAGCCTCCTGGGTAGCCTGGTTTATAGAACTGTACCAGCAGGCCTGACTCATGTTTCTGTTTAAAATTACATCAACCAATATTTACTAAACATCCTACATACAAAGTACTATACTTTGACAAATAACTGATCCTAAAATACAAATTTATTGTGTGTTAGGCATGATATAACCAAAGAATCCTTCACTTTTAAAATCTCTCTCTCTCTCTCTCTCTCTCTCTCTCTCTCTCTCTCTCTCTCTCTCTCTGTATTAAAACATGAATCAGATTAAAAAATGAAAAGTTAAGTATATGTTGCAAAGCATGTACAATAATATTCAACATGCACCTTTTCAGGAAGACAACAACTATATAAAATCAATGCATTTTCAGTGGATCAAAGTTCACACTCGATATGCCCTGTCCCCACTTTACCTCCCTCCAATCCATCCAAATAAAGAAGCAGCAGCGACCTTTTAAAGACAACAACCTGACTGTTTCTCTCACCTCAAGTGTTTGTCCTACGAATTTTCTTTAAATGGGGATCAAGGCAGGGGGAGGGTACAGGGGACTTCCAGGATAGCATTTGAAATGTAAATAAAGAAAATATCTAATAAAAAAATCCAAAAAAAAAAACTTGACCATGGGTCCCTTATCGCAAATGGGCTTAAGTCTCAAGCCTTAAAAATTCATACAAGTTCTAGATTCAACTGCATTCTTACTATTCACTATCACCACCCCCAAAACACACACATTCTAGCCATACAAAATTCCTCTCAATCTATGGGAAAAGGCCATTTTCATAGGCTTCCTTAATTCTCAGCTCCTCCTACTGCTGCAGTCTTTCCCAGAAATACTCTTTCCTTCTGTACAACACATTTCCTTGTCTTTGCCTGCCCAAGATTATTTAGATTTCAACTTGAATATTCCTTCCTAAGTCTGGGATAACCATTCTTCCTCCTGAAGTCATTTATACTTTCCCTGTCTTAACTTGTTTCACACTGTATTATAATTACTTGGTTACTTGTCTTTCTTTTCCATTGAACTACAAATTCCATGATGGTAGATAACATTATTATGTATTACTGTATCCACTGGCATCTGCCACAGTCTGGCACATAGTAATTGCTAGAAAAATTTGTGTGAGATGGATAAATGTTTATTTCTTTTAATCTCTTAAACATCAGTGGTACAAATTATGCTATTTTGTTCTTGTCTCGTTTCAGTCTGTGATGCTTCTCTTGCACAGTCAGCGGCGTTACATCTTTGAGTATGACCAATCAGATTGTCTGCTGTCAGTTACCATGCCTAGCATGGTGCGCCACAGCTTACAAACCATGCTTTCAGTGGGCTACTACCGTAATATCTACACCCCACCAGACAGCAGCACCTCTTTTATCCAAGACTACAGTCGAGATGGCCGACTGTTACAGACTCTGCATCTAGGGACTGGGCGCAGAGTTTTATACAAGTACACAAAGCAAGCAAGACTGTCTGAGATTCTCTATGACACCACTCAGGTCACATTAACATATGAAGAGTCTTCTGGAGTAATTAAGACAATACACCTGATGCATGATGGATTCATCTGCACAATCAGATACAGGCAAACAGGTTCGTTATGAAATGGGGTAGCAGTGTACCTCAATATCTATATTCTTTTATATTTTTATGATCATATTCATAGAAAGAAGTGCTAACCTCTCATTCTAACTGATGATTGACTGAGCAAATATCTTTTGCTTCTCAAACTGTCTTGCATTTTAAATTTGAAACATATTGCAGTCTACCTGAAAGCTGATTCCTTAAAACCATACCATATATTTCTGTCTCTCTCAGCTTTCAAAACAATTGCAATTTCAGTACCTATCTTAGCCCTATACTTGTTCATATCCACCCCTGTATCTTTCCAGACATCCATGGATAAGACATGAAGCTCAGAAAGCAGCCCAAGCCCTGGGTAACCTCTATAAGCTTCAGTTAATGACAAAAGTCAGAACTCTGGGATTTATTTCAACCTTTGTATTCATAACATGCCCAAAGCCAGTTACTTGAATGTTGTACATTGTGAGACTCTAACCATCTGACTTTGTAGCAAAGGTTAAGTAAAATGGATGCATTTTGCCAGCAATGATAGCAAAACAGCATGAACATAATAGCAGTTTCTTCCCTCTAGGCTACTGGATAGGTTATTATTTTGATAAGCTCTATAATTAAATTGATCTGTAACTGTGCTATGCAATATTTTCCATGTCTAGTGACAAATGCTACACACACACACACACACACACACACACACACACACATACACTGACATGCCCAGGCATCAGACATCAGAGACCAATCTATATAATACAATATGATTTTGAATATAAAGCTATCAATACTTAGTCAAAAACTCTGATTATGTCTAGTTTATCAGAAAGCTATTTCTCATTTTTATTTTGGTTCCTACAGGACCTCTCATTGGACGTCAGATTTTCCGATTCAGTGAAGAAGGTCTTGTGAATGCACGGTTTGACTACAGTTACAACAACTTTCGTGTCACCAGCATGCAAGCTGTGATCAATGAGACCCCTTTGCCCATAGATCTGTACCGATATGTTGATGTTTCTGGTAGAACAGAACAGTTTGGAAAATTCAGTGTAATTAATTATGATTTAAATCAGGTTATAACTACAACAGTGATGAAGCACACCAAGATCTTCAATGCCAATGGACAAGTCATTGAGGTCCAATACGAGATCCTAAAGGCAATTGCCTACTGGATGACTATTCAGTATGATAATATGGGCCGGATGGTCATATGTGATATAAGGGTAGGAGTAGATGCCAATATCACAAGGTACTTCTATGAATATGATGCTGATGGGCAACTTCAAACTGTTTCTGTGAATGACAAAACCCAGTGGCGGTATAGTTATGATCTGAACGGAAACATCAACCTTTTGAGCCATGGGAATAGTGCTCGTCTTACTCCTCTCCGATATGACCTCCGAGACCGCATCACTAGACTAGGGGAAATTCAGTATAAAATGGATGAAGACGGGTTTCTGAGACAGAGGGGAAATGATATATTTGAGTATAATTCTAATGGTCTGCTGCAGAAAGCCTACAATAAAGTTTCTGGCTGGACTGTACAGTATTACTATGATGGGCTTGGGCGACGCGTTGCCAGTAAGTCCAGCCTAGGACAGCATCTCCAATTCTTTTATGCAGACCTGGCCAACCCTATAAGAGTTACTCATCTGTACAACCACACAAGCGCAGAGATTACATCTCTTTACTATGATCTCCAAGGTCACCTGATTGCCATGGAGCTAAGCAGTGGTGAGGAATATTATGTAGCCTGTGATAATATGGGCACTCCACTAGCTGTGTTCAGCAGTCGGGGTCAGGTCATAAAAGAGATTCTGTATACACCTTATGGTGATATCTACCATGATACATACCCTGACTTTGAGGTCATCATTGGTTTTCATGGAGGACTCTATGATTTTCTTACTAAATTAGTGCATCTAGGGCAAAGGGATTATGATGTTGTTGCTGGCAGATGGACAACGCCTAATCATCACATATGGAAACAGTTGAACCTTCTTCCTAAACCATTCAACCTCTACTCCTTTGAGAATAACTACCCAGTTGGCAAAATTCAAGATGTTGCAAAGTATACCACAGGTATTTAAGTGGAATTCAATTAAACTGAACTTGGCCTAACTTACTGCTAGTCGATCTTATTACATAGTCTCAATATCTTTGTAGAGATGTTCCCTCTGCATGTCCCATTTTCTAGAATCAGAAAAGCATGGAACTTTTCATCAGATGTAATACTTTTTGCATCCTGGTTCTTTCCCTTTAAGCTAGTTCTATGCTCTATCCTGAAAAGCTTGCCAGGGTGCTCTCAGAAAACAATCAGGATTGTGTTGCATGGAATAAATCCAGGGTTACAATCCAGAAGATCTTAAAATCAGTACTAGATTATGAGCTTCACTACAGTGAACTGAGCCTATTCCTGGAATTGCACACGGATCAATAGATTTCCCTACATAGGGGAATGGGTATTGTTTTAGAGTCAATCAAATAAGGGGGCGGAGGGGGTGCTTACTTTACCTTCCCGTGGTTGAAACATTGACAGCAGAAGCATATCTTTCAAGTTGAGAAGTGCCTTTTGAATGTCATTTTTTTCTTTTAAATTTTGTGTCTCACAGACATTGGCAGTTGGCTGGAGCTCTTTGGTTTCCAGTTACATAATGTACTACCTGGATTTCCCAAACCAGAACTCGAAAACATGGAATTAACTTATGAGCTTCTTCAGCTTCAGACGAAAACCCAAGAGTGGGATCCTGGAAAGGTCAGTACAAATTTTAGCAAAAAAAAAAAAAAAAAAAAAAAAAAAAAAAAAAAAGAAAAAAAAAGAAAAGAAAAGAAAAGAAAAGAAAAGAAAAGAAAAGAAAAGAAAGAAAAGACAGAATATCATCTAATGAAAAAAATGATTATTTCTTTAAGGGGATTTTGAATGATGTATGAGGAGCCATCTGTAAGGAAAAGATCAGGAAAGTGGAGCTTTGAAGGGAGAAACTAGTAGATTACTGGTGACAGCACAAAGGAAATGAATGTCTTACATTCTAAAATCAGCTAGCAAAAGCAACAATAGATTCTATATAAAAAAACTGCTAAATTAAGAAGTGTGCCTTAAGATCACAAAATAACATAATAAAACTGTTTTTGATAAAGAAAGACATATACAGGTATAATAAACAAAGATATTACATTTTATAATGATAAAGTCTTGGAGAAATGAACACTGAAACAGGGCAATGTTGTCAGAGGAGGACTATGAGCTAGAAATAGAAAGGAAAAGGAAGAAAGAAAACAAACCCAAAGTTTGGGTAAAGAAACTTGACATTTAGGTCAAAATTATAAAGGAAAGAAAATTCTAAGTAGATAGATATTGTAGAACTATTTCTTTTATAAGAATTTATGATACATACAGTTTTTTATAACTAAGTCATTTTTTAAAACTATCAATAAATGTTAAAATGTTTTTTAAAATATTGGCTATAAGAGGATTATTAGTCTTTTTTCTTGTTTCTTAGCAAGTTTGAAAGTTGCCCAAATAGGAAAAATATGTTAAGTATATGTAAAAAGATGAGCATGTGTCTTTCATATTTTCCAGGTTTTTTTTCAGTTATTTATAAGACCATAAGTAATTGAAATCAGGAACTATGCTTTATACATTTTTTTTTCCAATCTCCAAATGCATAACGTATCAGTCTATGTGCAGTAAGTACATCTAGTTAGTGTCAGTTACCTTGCTGAATGTAAGATCTATGTTTTGAGGGAGCGGGCCTATTTAAAATTCCTTCTAGGCCCCCTCCATCCAAAGGTCAAGGAATGTCTCAGAAGAAGGGACACAAAGATCATAAGAAGCATAGGTTAGAGGGACTCCTACAAAACACTGTGTATTCTGAACATGACAGGCAGCTATAGTCACAAACTCTCAATGACTCTGGTTGTCTACACCAGACCTATCAGTCTAGTCAATGTTCCAACATGGAGGTAGAGCTCACAAGGTCCCAATCCTAGTTGAGAAGCTATAGGCATTCAATGACTACCAGGGGAGGGGGGTGAGTTTTTCTCAGGGGCGAGTTGTCCATGCTACAGCGGATGGCCCTATACCTTCATGCGTGTGGGCAACACCATTTGGACTAATCAGAGCCAGTACAATAATCAAATATAAGAGGATATAAATTGGGAGTATGATATGGGGGGAAGTACCTGCAAGAAGGTTGGAAGTGAGGAGTAAGGAGTGGATTTGATCAGCATAAAATATATTCATGTTGAATGGGAATTTTTTTTCAGAAACTGGCTACCACAAGTAAGTGCTGAAAAGGAAAAAAAGAGTTCTTTGTAGCTATGAAATTGTAGGATACCGTGTTTGAATGTATTTTCTGACACTCAACTAAAACAAGATGTAAGACAACTGAGAAATCAGTACCTTTTAGCCATCTGTTTTCCCAATCTTTGATGTAGATACTCCAGGGGTTTGTTTTGATAATGACTAAGTGACAGCTTTAGAGAAGGAATCAGCCCTTACCAGCCTTGCCTTTCCAATAGCCACCAGGCATACAGCAGTTATCTAACCCTGTGCTGCCTTCGCCCTGTGCCTTCTTTCCTAGATGATCCTGGGCATTCAGTGTGAGCTCCAGAAACAACTAAGGAATTTCATTTCCTTGGATCAGCTTCCTATGACTCCTCAGTACAATGAGGGGAGGTGTCTTGAAGGAGGGAAACAGCCGAGGTTTGCTGCTGTCCCTTCTGTCTTTGGCAAAGGTATCAAATTTGCCATCAAGGAGGGCATAGTGACAGCTGATATTATAGGAGTAGCCAATGAAGATAGCAGGCGTCTTGCTGCCATTCTCAACAATGCTCATTACCTGGAAAACCTGCATTTTACCATAGAAGGGAGGGACACTCACTACTTCATTAAGCTCGGGTCTCTGGAGGAAGACCTTGTGCTCATCGGTAACACTGGGGGGAGGCGGATTCTGGAGAATGGTGTTAATGTCACTGTGTCTCAGATGACGTCAGTGTTGAATGGGAGGACTAGACGGTTTGCAGATATCCAACTGCAGCACGGAGCTCTGTGCTTCAATATCCGGTACGGAACGACTGTCGAAGAGGAGAAGAACCACGTGTTGGAGATGGCCAGACAGCGCGCAGTGGCCCAAGCCTGGACTCAGGAGCAGAGGAGGCTACAGGAAGGGGAAGAAGGGACTCGGGTATGGACAGAGGGAGAAAAGCAGCAGCTTTTGGGCACCGGGAGGGTGCAGGGGTATGATGGGTATTTTGTCTTGTCTGTTGAGCAGTATTTAGAACTTTCAGATAGTGCCAACAATATTCACTTCATGAGACAGAGTGAAATAGGCAGGAGGTAACAAAAGAAATCTCTGCCTTTGCGTCACCAAAGACTGCCTGTTTTTAAAACAAAACAAAACAAAACAAAAAAAGGTTTATTGTATTGGTTTTCTAGATCAGAACTCTGTATATGTAAATATGGAGGAAAAACATATCCAACTGCCTTTCATCGTGACAGAAGATGGTATTTTAATATTGTTTGTTTAAACTCTTTAAGAAAAATGACAGAGATTTTTAGTTCTCGTGTGGCAGTATTCAAAAGAACACAAGCTGAACTCAAACAGCTAACCCAAATGTTTTCAGAAAGCACCACTTTCAATTTGTTGAGCCATGCTTATGTTCAACCACATTAAAAAAAAAAAAAGACAAAAAAACAAAAAAACCCAAGGCTCTCAATTTCTATTGTGACACCAAGGTTCACATCGAATTGTTGGCAGAACTTACAGACTTTAAAATGTGGTGCAATAGTATTTAAACCTTGCATCTCAAAAGACTGCCAACCCCTTCACATTGTCCAGATCTGTTCTAGGAAACTTAAAAGGAAATCTAAAATGTCTTCAAACACCATCTCCTGGAGTCAGAAACTGTTTTCCCTCCTTTTCTGATTTTTCCTCCTTGCCTGTTAAAAAGTAAATGCCATGTTGTTGTGCTGTGTTTTGGCGTGTGATGGCTGGCTTCAGTCTACCATACCTTACTGTGAGGGCAGTAAGCAGGCTGAAGTGTAGCTGACTTGCTTGTGTGTACGTGATACCAAAGCAGCTGGTCGATGTGACCTCTCTCACATAATCTGTTTCGACTCAATTTTTTCTCCATTTGCCCAGCTGTATTGGCATCATGTAAACATAGCTTTTATTAACCTGGGTAGGAATTTCTCCTTTATATATAGGATGTGCTTTGGTCATAGTTTCACATTAGTAATTCAGTATTTATACACTAATCCAATGGTTTGTGCACATGAAAGGTAATATACTAAAATGAATGGTTCTGATACAAGAAAAGAGGCTTTAACAGGTCTATGTGCCTGTGAAGCTGAGAAACATATTAACTACTGCTGCAGAAATTCCTGAGAGCCAAAACCTTAGAAACAATAGACCTTGCATTACAGTGAAAATGAGATGAAAGCCAACATAACTATAGTTGCTGCCTCATCATTTCCTCCCACTTAGAGTCATCTTTCAAATGTACGATTTTGTATTGAATCTCTCCCAGCCATATGCAGAAAATTGAATTAAGTGAATCCTTTCCAACTTAAAGCATTTCATCTAATTACCGAGGGGCAGACTAGTTTTTCTCCAATGTAATTTATGTGGTTATTTTACTTCTCTGTCTTTAATCTACATATGTTTGTTTCATAATTTTTCCACCTTGGAAAATAACTATTTTCAGGAGGGGTTGTTTGTTTCATAGTCGCTCAAAATTTAGAGACACGTCAGGGTTAATATTAATAGCTGCTGCAGTTTTCTCAATCTCTTATGAATCCTGCAGTAAAAGAAGCCACTTGGTGAGCTGAGAGATTTGTGCCCATTGACAAAGAGGCAGTTTATAAAATGCTGTGTAATTCCAAGTTGCTGCAAATGAAAATTCATGACAGCACAGTGTGCCCAGTAGAAAATTCCCAGGAGCCAGCTTCCACCCTCGCATCACCCGATGAACATTTGCTATGTCTGGTGGAGAATTTATGATTGACTGTTCATTTAGATTCTTTCCAGCTACAACCTAAATACAATATGGGGTCATTGTCCTGCTTGTAATGACAGTTGCATTGAAAATATGCAAAGTCAGAATCCAGGCTCATGTTAAGATTTTTTTTTAAGAATCTGACTCTCATTATACAAAGAATGAGGGAGAGGGACCCCAGCAAATAGTAGGGGAGGGTGTATTGAAATATATCATTGTGAAAACCTTCAGGTTCAGATCATCACATACATGCGGTGAGAACAGGGGAGGAAGAGAGAGAGAATCCATGATTAACTCGTCATTTATCTCTGTAATTGGAAGCACAGCAGCTCAAGATATTGCTTTGGAAGCACAGCAGCTCAAGATATTGCTAATCCAGACCAAAATCCCAGTATAGGGTTTTTCCCAAATCAAGCTTGTGACATCAGTACAGTATTCACAATGGAATACTGACAAGTTTCACAAACATGTTGAAAATTTGAATACCTCCACACCAACCTAAAAAATAGATCTTAAGTTCCTAGAACCTCTGACATTCTTTGAAGTCAATGGGAAAATAATTTGTTAACTGTATATAAAAGTGCATTCTTAAATGTGGTGTATTTGTATCACTAACCCAATGTGTCAATCTTGAAGCCTATTTTGCTTCTATTTTAAGTGATTGCGCTCTTTTACAACTCACTAGTGATGTATCATTTTCAAACCGATTTAAATATCCATTAGGAAGAAATATTTGGAGCTATTCCTTAATAGTAATTACCTTGAACTGTGCAATTCTAGTTTGTAATATGTATTTAGTTAGTTTGTGCCTTTGGTTACCTAAAGTTATATTTGTATTATATTCAGGAAATGCACTTTTTATCACTTACAACTGTGGTTTTAATACTGCCTTGAAATATTATTGTTCTCTTTACAACTCCTAAAGTTTTGAGGAGGAAAAGAAAAAAAAAACCAAAAGGTTTTTAGTACTAACAAGTTGCAAATCTAAGAGAAACATTTTGGCATTTCATAAAAAGAACATGGAAATATTAAGTATATTGCTTCCTGTTGGCAGGGTAGGAAGGATTGCTTGCACTGAGTTTTAGTTTTGAAGTTTGAATGAGACGAACAAATCATTTATGTTTCCTGATGACAGTGCAGCTTTGAAGGGGAAAAATGAATGAAATTTCTCACACGCAAAAGGCGGGTGGCTCGCATGACACAGCTACATACCACGCAAACAGGTTAAAGTGAGAAGATAGTATTTGATGCTCCTGTGGGGAACATTCTGGGAGGGATATACAGGAAATACTCTGTGATCGCTTCTTTTCCTTAGGCCCATTTCATTGGTGTGATTTGGGGTTTTAACTTGTTTTACTGTTCCACTCTCGAGATCCAAATGAGATGAAAAGTTCAAAGTTTCCGAGGTATTTAAATCCAGCTATTTTCTGTTGTCATTCCAACCGCTGTTGGTTAGAAGCACGATTCTGGAAGAAAGAGGAATACCACTCAATTCACTCTTTCACCAGAACACTTGCCATGGAAATAAGCATATGTTTTATTTTTCAACCCAGAAAAATAATGTATAAAATAAGGATGCCATTTATTCTCAAGACACCTAGGAGTTCTATAATATATAGACTGCACATATATATGAAATAATATATACAACATAGCCAAATATATGAAAACTTGACAATGTATAATTTGCAATTCACATACTACCTACATAGAGAGGTATAACATTCCGTTACAACTTCCCTTAGAATTTTAGTTTCCAACACTTATTTCTGCATTTCCTTTTTCTCTTCCTTTCCCACCAGACCTGTTCCCACATAACTTTACCAGAGAGTCCAGGCAAAGTTTTTTGCGTTTCTGAAGATTTGTTTGTGTTAAGGTCAATTTAGTTCAATTGCAAATGAAAAGCAGAAGTATAATCATCAAGTATCAAGAAAAATTGGAGGGAATGGAGTGTATTATAGCTTGTAGGGAAACATGTGGTTATAGATTGGGAGTACCATTCTTGTTTTCTTGGAGGAACACACGTATACATAGCAACCTGCCTGATAACTTCAGATCTCAGACTGCTCTTCCACAGCCTTCTGTAAGGTTCTTTATTCTGCAAAGAAAAGAAAACAAACAAAAAAAGAGCAAAAGAACAAAAACAGAAAAAAAGAGAAAAACAAAACAAAACCAAAAAAAAAAAAAAAAACCAGTAATAATTCAACCACAAAATGGTGACTTATTTCAGTGTGTCCTTTGTGTGAAAGCTGTTAAGGACCAAATATACTACTGTGTTACTGTGTGTAAGAAGAAATCGCTTCCTAAACAGTAATTGAACATACTTAGAGTTAAACTTGCTGTGGATTTTGTCTTGGCAGTTGTCATCTTACATTATTTGTCAAAGGAAATGTGTTTGGCAGTTAAAAATCTTTCCTTAGATTTAGTGGTGGACTTTAACCTCTTAAATAAATGTTAGTATATCAGATTGTGTCCTTGAAAAATATTTTACGTGTATGAATCATGACAGTGTCTAAATCTTTCCTGTTGTTCTGGCAAAAGCATCAGTAAGAGAAATGGTGAAAAGGAGAAGTCCAGCCTTTCTGTCAGAAAAGGACTCTTTTTAGCTGCTTCCTTTCTCATGAAAAGTAAAGATGTTTACAGTGTATGCCAAGATTTTCAGTTTCTATGTAACAACAGTTAGAGGTTCTAATCATACTGAAAATTGTGTTCTAATGGCCTGAGCCGTGTTGCTAGGAAACAATAGGTTCCAATTTTGTATTCCTGCTCTCCTGTGCTGAAAAGTGACTGGATACTGTACAGGTTCATGTTCTCTGGCTGCAGTTCCATGGTCTTTTGCATTTTGCTCTGGCTTTCAGGCCGGAAGCATGCATTTTTTTCTACAAGAGCATCACAACAACATGCTGTAAATACTTAAAAGTTAAACATTATGTGTCAATATTTGAAAGAAAAGTACTTTGAATATTTCATTTTTAAAAAATAAAATTGCAAATGAACATTGTGTCCCATTTTATTTCACGCGCCAAACTGCATCCCCAAGTCAATCTGCTCAACTGAGATAGGGAAGGGGGCTCTTTGGCAGGGAACAGTAAAGGCCACAGGACTTTGAAAATGTAGGTGCTGCCGAAATGGATGCTCACAGCCAGCTACTGGATGGAACACAGGGTCCCCAATGGAGGAACTAGAGAAAGTACCCAAGTACCTGAAGGGGGCTGCAACCCTGTAGATGGAACAACAACAGGAACTAACCAGTACCCCCTGGGTTTGTGTTTCTAGCTGCATATGTAGCAGAAGATGACCTAATCGGCCATCAGTGGGAATAGAGGCTCCTTGGTCTTCCAAACTCTATATGACCTAGCACAAGGCAAGGCCTGGGCCAAGTAGTGGGAGTGGGTGGGTAGGGGAACAGAGGTGGGGGGAGGGGTATGGGAAACTTTCGGGATAGCATTTGAAATGTAAATAAAGAAAATAATAAAAAAAAAAAAAGGAAGTGTAGGTGCTGAAATCAGAAAGGCACTGATCCTAGGCAGAAGTCCCTTCGTTTTTATTTTTTATACAAATGGGATCAGTGACACAAATGATCACCTAATAAACAAACCAGAGTGTCTGCAGTGAATTTAAATACCTCTAGGTTATGACTTTTTCAAAAGGCTTGCTCTCCTTTTCTGATGCCTTCCTCAGCAATAAAGAAAAATTTAATAATAAAAAAATAACCTGGTGATGGAGAACTAGAAGACCATGATATCTTAATGCATTGCTAAAATAAAAGGATGTTTGGAAGCAGAAGTGACAATCATGACAGACTATAAAAAGAAACAACAGCTCCACATAAGCCCTACACTATAGGTTTTGACAATTCACATTTTTTACGTACTTTTCATAAAGAGACATTTGTAAATAAGACTGGAAAATCTGGTCAATAGGACTTCGGATGTTTGACTTGATAGTAATGGCATCCATATGACTATATAACATTCCTTACTGAAATTTTCCATTTACAACACTTCAAAATTCCCTCCTGCTTTTTCTACTGGTTGATTATATATAATCTATCCCTGACATATATAGCATTATATGTACATGTATAGAAATATATATTACATATACATATATAGCACATCACATATACAATGTAAACCATTAGCAAGACAGCACTAAAACAACCAAAATTGGACCACTCCCTGGGTGGCTGCCATAGCCATCTCTTGAGAGGCAGACAGAATAGCAAAGGGCAGAGAAAGCCTTACAGTATTTTTGAAAGCGATGGGTGTTCCACCAAGAAGTAACCTGGAAGTTAGAGTAGTTGAAGGAGGATGTGAACCAAAAGAGCTAGGGTTTGGGGGTTGGCTAGCATGGGAACTAGATGCCCAGCTGCCAGAGGTAGCCAGCTGTACTGGCAAATAAGGGAAGTAGGGGTTCCTCCAGACCAGCAGATGCCCACATGTTACTAGTTTCTAAGGAATGCTGCTGATTTTAGGCTTTTGTTCATCAGCTATCAATCTTTCTGCTTAGCCAGAGTTCGGCCTAAACTGAGCCCAGACTGTAATTTAGACATTCTCAGTGGCACTGCCATTTAGGGGGCCCACTTGGACCTAACATACACATGGAGAGAAAATGACTTAGGAAGCAGAACATATCCTTGTCTTAATATAAAGGAGGAAAGGATTTACTTTCATCTGAGGATTTTTTTTTTCAAATCTTGCCTTCTGCCTGGCTCTTGTATTTAAAAAGAAAAATGGCAGGAGCCCCACTTTAACAAACGTCTATCTGTGTTCCTTCACTGTTCACTTTTACCTTTAATATTTGAATATGCATGCACACATTTTGTACTACTACTAAAGTCATGGAATCCTAGTGCTTCAATAATCCAGTGAGATGACTAAGATTTAATTGGCAACTTGGCAGATGCCATAATGGTATCAGACTGACTTAACTACTAAGGTCACACAGACTATGAGTGACAAAGATGAAAAGAAAATGCAGCTCTCCTACATTCCTGCTTTTACTCCGCCACCAAATAGGGCATAACCACCTATGGTCTTGCGAGAAAGCAAACAAATTTCAGGGGTTGGGTAGAGTCATCATGGTGTGTGTTCGGGGAGGGGTACACTCTGTATGTTATGTAGAGGAGTTCTATCTATCCAATTTGTCACATTTGTTACATCAAAACATGTTCTTTTAAAAAACGGAAGGAGCAGCAAGAACAATAGTTCAATCAGTAGCATGTTTGCTGCACACAAATGAGGTTCTGAATTTGATCTCCACAACGCATATGGGAGGGAGGAGAGCTGGGAATTTAATGTGGGACTCACTCCCAAGCCTAGCTTGGGAACACATACTGGACTAGATGGGGAAAGAAAAATAGACCAAAAAAAAAAAAAATCTCATCGGTGGGTAAGAAGGAATGGGAGGAGAGAGACTGATGCAAGTGGTTATGAGAAGAGTTCCGGAAAAGAGGGGAATATGTTCAAAACTAATTAATTAATAAAATACATGGTTGCTTTTGTTTGTTTATTTTGCTTGATAGCACATACTTGTAAGCCCAGTACTGGTGAAGCAAGAACAAGCAGATTCCTGGGGCTCCCTGGCCAACCAGCATAGCCTACATGGTGAGCTCCAACCCAGAAAAGGAGCATGTCTCCAGAAAAAAATATACATTGACAGTGCCTGAGAAAGGATATTTGGGGTGTCCCATGGAATTTAATAACTATACACACAAAAATAGGGATACAAATATAACACACACTAACAATTCAGCCTTTTACTATAAATTTGGGCAGTGACCTCAAATTATGAAAGTCTCCACCCGTTACTGCAAACTGAAAAATACTAAGATCCCATTTCGTGCAAGGACAAACACAGGTGACTCAGTTGAATTTATAGCGCCCTAACAAGAAAACCAGTTGTCATGTAACCTTGAAACACTCAAGGGCAAATGTCGGTTTTATTATTAATAGACGTTGGATTCTGAGCTCAATAAAGTGAATCAAATAAAACATAGCCTAATGTCATAACATTCATAACAGCTTTAAAATGTTGCTCACATTTTTAAATGATCCACTATATCTAAGGAAAGAATACCTTCCATTCAGCTCTTTATTTGTACCAGATGGCTTCATCAGACAGATTCATGGTAGATTTATTCTACTTGTGAACTGAAACAAGGCTCCTTGCCTGTCACAGTCAGACAATTACCTAAGTTTGTCTTCCTACTGACCTCATGCTTCTAAGAACAAATTTCTGAAGAAACAGACAAGTATTTGATAAGCTGTCATATGTATTGTGAGCTTGCTGACACACTTTTTAAAAAGAGGTATATTCTTGGCCATCCCTGTGTCAGATCCCAAAGAGACCTGGGATGAGTCTCACTCAGTACCAGTAGCTCCTCACAGCACTTCTCACCCTGCCCCCACCCTAAACCTCTCCAACCCAGGGACTGGGCTTCCCATGGCCCAGCTTCCCTTTCCTACAGAACCTCAGCCACTTTAACCAAGCTCTCCTGACCCTCCTTTCTTGGTCCTTTGGCTCCTGGTATGCTCGACCTTGGCCTTTTTGACCTCCTGGCTCTCTTCTCTCTCTTTTCCCTCTCTTGCTCCCTGACTCTTTCTCTCCTCTCATCACCCTGTTCAATCTGGGCCCTTCCAGATGCCTCTGGCTGTACTATAGCTCGTATCTACAGAAAGAAAGAAAGAAAGAAAGAAAGAAAGAAAGAAAGAAAGAAAGAAAGAAAGAAAGAAAGAAAGAAAGAAGAAAGAAAGAAAGAAAGAAAGAAAGAAAGAAAGAAAGAAAGAAAGAAAGAAAGAGAGAGAGTGAAAAAAAAAAGCTTCTCCTCGACCATATCTAGGAGCACTCATGTCCTCATTTTCATTCAGCATGTGCATTTTTTTTACCTTATCTTGGCTTCTTAAAAGTATACCTGGCTACCACAGTACTATAGATCTAATAAGGGTATGATCTTTCTGTAAAAGTGCACCCCATTATTTACTGGGAAATAACAAAATTACTCCTGTTAGAAAAGAGAAGAACTAGCTGCATATGTAGCAGATGGCCACTTCCTAGTCGGCCATCATTAGGAAGAGAGGCCCCTTGGTCTTGCAAACTTTATATGACCCAGCACAGGGGAATGCCAGGGCCAAGAAGTGGGAGTGGGTGGGTAGGGGAACAGGGTGGGGGGAGGGTATAGGGAACTTTCGGGATAGCATTTGAAATGTAAATAAAGAAAATATCTAGTTAAAAAAAAAAGAAAAGAAAAAAGAAAGAAAAGAGAAGAAATTTAATCAACTTGATGAGTCAAGTCCAACCAGAGGAGATGGATGGAGAAACATGGACTGGAGAGTTTGACCTAGTAAAATCAGAAAAGTTCATAACTTTCCAGGGATTCATTCCAATAAAGTAACATAGCCTTCTTCAGTGCTTTAATTTATTAGCAGCAACTGTCTCTATATTTTATTTATTTATCTGTTTGTTTGTTTGTTTGTTTGTTTTTGAGACAGGGAAAGGGTCTCTCCATGTAGTCCTGCCTACCTGGACCTCACTATGTATATGAGACTGTCTCTGTAGTTTAAATGAATATTTAAAAACAAACTCGGTAAATAAAATTTTCAGTTACTTTATTTAAAGGTGAAGGCCACTAATGGTTTCAGAAAGCATTTTCAGAACAGAGTTTTATAAAGGAACACTTAAATGCCACTCATATATTTCGTTATTCAGGAATGAACAGATTTCAGAGAGTTAAAAACACACATTAAAATCTAAATTCAAACTAAAGGATTTTAAAAATAGTTTTAGGTACTGAGGATGTAATTTGGCTGTTAGAGTGCTTGTCCAGCATGCACAAATTCCTGGGTTAAAGCCATGGTGCTGTACAAATCAGGTATGGTGACACACGCCTATAATATAAGCATTCAGAAGGTGAAAACACAGCGATCCCAACCTGAAGGTCATCCCCAACTATACAGCAAGCTGGAGATCAGCCTGGACTACATGACATCCTCTCTTTAAATAAAGTATTTAAATGTGTGTATTTTGTTTTATCTTAAAAGTAAACTACTTAACTTATACGCAAGATAATGATGCTGTTATTTCAACAAATAGCAAGCTGTCCCCAGTGAGTCACTGTCACCATACTCCATCTCTGCATGCTCAAAGCATCCATGTCAAATGCTCCAGATGCACAACTAGCCCTGCCTCTTAGCAGTTCATACATTCTTTACCAAGCTCACAAGATTCAGGGAATGCTCAGAGTTCTAATGTATTAGTTTTCCTATGGATTTTGGATCAGAGTATTTATGCTGATTCATCCTACCACTAAATACAAATGTACCTACATATTGGGAACTTCACTTAGGTATGTCAACTTTTAAAGCCACTGCTGTCTCTAAAATTCTTTCCATTGTTTTTACCCTTACTGTTTTCCTGTCCAAAAGGACAGTGCACCGCCTGAAGGCATGAAACAGGTGTTTCTACTTCTGTGCCCCCAATGCCCTATTATGCTCTTTGAGTGAATGAATTCTGTGAGCCCTGAAGCAAATTGGCATACTATCAATCACAAAAGCCATGGAAATATAAATGTGAGAAGATAACACTGCCTACAATCCAACTCTTACTTCAGCTTCGCATGACTCAGAATCACTGAAAATTAATGAAATCACAAGCTTTTGTGGATTTGCCTAATTACAGATCAGTTGATCATGAGATGCAGCCACAGGAGTTCCCTTCCAAATACATTTCTGCTTGCAGTCTAAATGACTGGGACACAGATATATGAAAAACAAAAATTCATTGCATCATCTCGTCAGATCGCATAATTCAAAACCTGTAGCATCAAGTACAATAAACATTTAAAGCCTACTTTAAAATATAGGCTTGTAAATCCCACTTTGCTCTGCAGGCTTACTTTGGTTTTGAAGAAGGGTGTCCTGTAGCCAAATGATAATAAACTCCTGATTGCCTTACTTCCACCTCTCTAGTGCTGGAATGAAAAGTATGCCCTACCACACCCGACTAGGGCAAAGATTTAACTGTCTTAGTAGAAGAACTCAAGGCAAGAAGGTCGATTTCAAATTTAAACAAATAGTCTTTTCTCTTTATCTAGTACTTCTTTTAGCACACACCTTCATAAATCCCAAAAGAAGCCTCAGGCACCACAGCTATTATATCTGTACACCAACCACCTTGGTACCATGAAGTCAAGCAAGACGCTTGCAAATCAATAGCTATGAAATAAGACACAAAAATGCCGCTTTTAACCAAAAAAGAGATAATTTTTATTTACATTTGGCAAGAAACGACATTAATCTTGTGTAAAGTCTTCATTGTGCTTTTAAATTGTTTCTCATTTGTAAATACGGCAACTAAAAATACCCTAAGGGATTCTGTTTTCCAATCCACACTTTAAAGCACTTGTTATCTACCATGTCCACTTCAGCTTTGACATCAGGCGAGATGCTATTACAGGACTCAAGTTGTGCTTAAAAGGCATTTGCAGCTCGCTGAACTGTATTATCTACAATATACAAGACTTGGCACATACTTAAATTATTGAAAATAAAGTACAGAGTGAGTTACTCTTCTTCATGGTGCATTAAGGCAGATATCAGAATCTCTTCTCCCTAAAGAAAAAGAATAGCAAACATCAAGACAAAGTCGTTCAGTATTAAAATAATAGTTTAACTCAAATTTGTAATATTGAACCTAATGCTATGCTTCAAGCAACTATTATTTAAAATTCAGCCAAAAGAATAGACTACTGGACAGAAAGGAAAGTTAGTTGCATTCTAAATTTCTAAATATAGAGTTCTATCTATATTTCTATTTCAAAGGCTAGCTATTCATTAATTTAATTCACATTTGAGTCTAATTATCGACTTATGCCTAAGCCTGGTTCTTGTCCTCAAAATTATAAAAACTCATTTTATTGTAAATATTAACTGCATCAATCATGGCAAATCTTCTCACTCAAAACAAAATACTAACCCTTCTTTATAAAAGAACAACAGAGATATCAGTTGGCTGGTGTGTTCACTCCTGAGCTCAACATACTCACTAAAAATAGCTTTGCCCAAGAGAATCATGCATGCTGGTAAGACAGCCGAGTTTGCTAATTTGAATTCCTTTGCTACAGTAAAAATTTCATTCATTCATTCAAACATCATCAGTCCAGGAGTCATAATCACAGGAACTAAGCTAGCTCTAACCTTGCTGTGCCATCTTTCAAACTGTACATGCATGGGTTACTGAAGCAACATGGTATTTACTGTCTACAAAGGGGAAGAGGGACAATAAGCTAGAAATAAAGAGATTAAAATATCCTGGAATCATACTTTTCATAGTTCTATGGCATTATAAAAAAAGGTGTGTGGGCATCCACTTCGGTGTTGGTCTTGCAAACTTTATATGACCCAGTACAAGGGAAGGCCTGGGCCAAGTAGTGGGAGTGGGTGGG
>NC_034613.1:33737143-33741484 GCF_900095145.1 Mus pahari | reverse complement strand
AATAATAATAATAATAAAAGGTGTGTGGAGCATCTTATGGCCCCTTTGTGTCATTACCTCTCACCTGGTTGGCTGGCTCCAGCTCCCTCCTTGTTGCATTTTTCTTATAACTCTTCCTGTTTATGATGTGGTTATGAATAGGTTGACCCACATGCCCCGCCCCCAACCCGAAACTCTGCAACACTTTCAAGACTGGGCAGCACACCTGTGGGAGCTGGTGGGCCCCTGGCAGAGGACTTTTCAACTGGATACTGCAGAGGTGTTACGATGCCTTGATCTGGCTTCTGAAACGCTGAAATGAGATTTTTTACTTTCCGGAAAAATCTTTTATGTACCCCAGGTGCTGTCTGGAAAATAAAAGACCAAAACCATTATTTATTTGCCTCCTAATGCTTAAAAAAAAAGACTTATAAGATGTGAGAAGGATGCTGAGAGGTAACATTTGTGCAACTTGCTCAAATATTTGAAAACATAAGGAAGAAAGCAAAACAACATCCAGAAGAGCTTCCTTTGCTTGGCTGCATTTCCCTGCAAGAGGAGCTAATGAGCTGTCATCTCAGCTCTCCCAAGGGTAGTATTAGTCCTTACAAGCTCTTGCTCACAGCCCTGCCCTTCTTGACTGCTACCCATCATACATCCCAAACCTCTAAGTGTGTACAGGCCATTACCCACAATGAATTCAGTAACAAAGGGAATGCAGTTAAACATAAAAAAAAAAAAGCACAGATCCTATAGGTCATTAATAAAAAGCCCGAGCAACTAACCAAAACCACAACTAACAACCTATCGCCTATCATCATTTCACAATATAAAATACTACATAGAAAATTAAAAACTGACGGTTATGACACATGTAAATGCACGGCTGGCCATCACATATACTTTTCTACATCATAAGCCACACTAACTTATCCTTCATGTAAATTTTGTCTTCCTTTCCCCAATTGTTCTCACTGTCAGTGCTACGCTGTGACAAGGTTTCCTCTATAACATGAAAATGAAAGGCTATAGAAGGTCACCTTTATTTATATATTTGTTAGTTTTTAAAGAGATCACATTTGCAGGTGGCTGCCAGGAGTGCATTCTTTGCCTGACATCTGTGCTCCCACAAAGACACGGCCTGAAATCAACACTCCCCACAAAGCTTTTGAGGCAAACTTTAGGCACTAGCGCCAAACTGTCATTTTACATAAAATGAAATAGTATTGCTATGAGCAACTGAACAATGACTACTCTTGGGTTTTTTTTTCTTTCTATGTTATTATATTTTTTAGAAAGTTGTTTTTCAGATATTCCATCTGGAAGGTTTTTGAGATGGGAACTGCTTGGGTTTTAGCATTTAATGAGAAAACATGAAGCCTGGCACACAGACTTCTGTCAACTAGACCATAAGTTAGAGATAACAGACTGTCCAAAGCTATTCTCAGCCATTGCCTACTTTGAAGCAAGGACTTTTCCAGTACAAACCCTGTTCTTGATCTCTGTAAATTAGTGCCCACCTGTACACTCTCAAAAACAGAAACAGTCTCCCACCCATCTCTATCCATAGGATCAGAAGACCTTCCTAAATTTCTGTTGAGGCCTCATCTAAAAATAGCAGGGCCATTCTTGCAGCAGTCATGTTTGCGAGCAGCTCTTTTGCTCCAAGGGAGACTCTGCAAACTACAAAGGCATGCAATGGGTACAAAATACTACCTTAGGTCTTTCTTAGGGCATTTCTTGATCTTTCCAAACACTTTCTCTTGCATTCACGATTTTCTCTCGGATTAGTTGATACTCTTTCCATTGTTTTCATTCCACAGACAAACATGTAAACTAATCATCTTACATAAAGTACATTCATAAGCATGTGTGTGGTCACACAGATGACCAGAAGCAGCAGAATAGTCTCTGCATTCCTTTCAGACTAGGAATAGACCAAGAAGTTTCTAATGAAGCTGAGGTCACCAGCCAGAGGAAAGACATACCTATTTTCCAAGAGTGGAACCATTTCAAAACCAAACTTCATTTAGACTAAATTTTTATGGTTCATAAAAGCATTTTCAACAAAGGCATCATTTCTACAGGGACTGATAGTTAACACTTGATTATCCACACTGACAGAGAAGATTAATAGCACTGGACATAATAGAAGGAATTTGAACTTGAGATGCAGTGTTTCTTTAGCAAATGACTGACCTAATTTATGATGCTTAGCTTAAGCCAATAAGTATTTTGCTTACTAACTAAGGATCTCCTGGTGACCAACTATGCAGAAAGGCCAAAAGGCACAGAAATTGGCAGGGAGAGAACAGTATGATTTTGATAATGCACTGCTGACAACCTATACATTTATAAATGATAATCAACAATTCATCATAAATTTAGTCTCCAAAGACTAGGCTAATATCCTCAGCAGTGTACTACCTAAAATGAAAAAAAAAATTCCTATTTTTCTTGTATAATTCATAGATTCAAGGTTCAATATAACCTCTAATCTTAGACTTACTAGCTTTCAAATGGTCTATGCACAGAGGATAGACAGCCACTGATAAGATTTTTTTTCTTACAGTGTGGCAAACTAAAATTTTTTTTCCCTAAACATAGTACAGCACCAATTACCAAATTTTGAAAAGACATTTATCACACACAAAAATCACCACTGACAACACTATCCTGTCAGTGAATTTGTTTCTTGTTCAAATTTGTGGATTTCTCATACTGGCACCTCTTAGTTATCCATGGAAATGTTTTGAATCACAGCTGGTCTGCAACTCATTCTGGGGAAATTTCTTCCAGTCAGGTAGCATAAGTTCTGAGAATATGCACTAGTTTAATATTCACCTTAACAAGAAGGCAAATGTTGTAGACAGAAAAAAAATGTAATACACATTTCATAAAACAAAGATGTTTTTACTTCTTTCACATTTGGGGATAATCCTNCCAATTGTCTGCACTTCTGGTGCAAATAATTACAATATTAAATAACAATGGTCCAATCAGACAACATAAAGGATATTTATGCTCAATAATCCCTCTATGTCCATCTTAAATTGATTACATATATGTAACAATGTGATATGATGTTATATGTGAAATGGGAGAAAACAAATTATAAAATGTGTCTAAGAGTTCATATTTTATCCCTTCCTCCCAAGGCTTAGGCATCACTGAGGAAGAGGGGGGAAAGAGTATAAGGGCCAATGGCTCCAAGGAAACAGTGTCTTTCAGATACAACAGGGCAGCTTCACATATGAATCCATGGTGGTTATAACAGCATACACAAAACTTGTGCAAGCCTAAGCTGGACCAAAGTCCAACATGGAGAGAGGAAGCATGCACAGAGTCCCACCTCTAGCCAAGGAACTATTGGCAATTAATAGCTACCAGGAAAAGAGCCAGTTTTCTTTAAGAGAACTGGAAAGTAAAGCATGCTTCAGTAGAAGGCCGCACATCCAAGAATATTTGGGTAGCACAAACTGTATTGACAGATTTAGGAAAAAACAGGAGTATACAAAGGTGGGAGAATAGAGAGGCAAGGATGGATTTGGGAGGGGTTAGAGGACAAATGTAAATATGATCAAAACATATTGTACAAAATTCTCAAAGAACTAATTTTTTAAGTCAAAAAAATTAAAGGCTCTCCATTAAAATTTTCTATTGCTCATCTGAAGGCTATTTCTTGAGGGGAAAAAGATTAAATATAGACAACCCATACACAAATTTGTATGTATCAGCTATACATACTTATTCTTCATGATAAGTCAAATTGCTTATTTATTTGAAGTGATAGATTTGTGTAAGAAGTATAGTTTTCATTACAATTGGCACTGATTTTCCCTTGCATAGTATCACTGTATTAATTATCCTGACACAAAATAACAACATGGCCACAAAATGATATAGTATTAAATGAAGGGACATAATCAAAAGGTATTATAAACTTATCTTATGAAATGCATTACTATATACAGCGAATATATGGCAATAAAAGGAAAATTATTTGGTGATATTATTCAATGGTATAGTAATTGTCTAAAATGCATAAGACCCTGGGTTTCATCCTTCATCTATTTTTTACGAACCTGAAAGTTAAAAATAAAACTTAAAATATAAAATTAACCAATTAATAAGATAACAGTGTACTTGAATACATTATAATTTGTTTTGGTAATTCAAATGCTTGTAATTTATACTTTGCTTTTTACTGACAAATTTGTAAGACATTCTTAAAACTTTTGTCTAGACTTTATTATTCTTTTTTTCAATTTTATTAGGTATTTACTTCATTTACATTTCAAATGCTATCTCCAAATTCCCCTATACCCTCCCCTCCCTGCTCCCCTACCCACCCACTCCCAC
>NC_034613.1:33718695-33736718 GCF_900095145.1 Mus pahari | reverse complement strand
GTGTTTTGTTCCCAATTCTACGAAGGGGCAAAGTGTCCACATTTTGGTCTTTGTTCTTCTTGAGTTTCATGTGTTTTACAAATCGTATCTTGGGTATTCTAAGTTTCTGGGCTAATATCCACTTATTAGTGAGTGCATATCATGTGAGTTCTTTTGTGATTGGGTTACCTCACTCAGGATGATAGATCTACAGATTTACTTAGTTACTAATAAAAGTTGATATTGACATCTATGCTTTCAAAAGATCACTGTGAAGTATTTCCACTATCAGGATAAACTAGTATAAGGTCAGAAATCAACTAAAGCCTAAAGTTTGAAAACCACAGCTGTAGAATCATGAATTGATTCATAAAATGGGTTGCTCTATACCATCCTGCTCTCTAGAAATAGGTCAATAATTTCTTGGACTGACACAGTGGTGTACAAATATCTCAAAGCCATAAGAAACCTTCATTCTGAATAAATGTTATTCAAAGTCCTAGTTCATAAGGAAAACTAAAGGGATCTTACCCAATGAAGCCAAGATAGGTACCCAGAAGTACACCCACTCACCTCCTCTTCTTCTTCTTAAACCCCCTTCCTAGGGAGTCCCAAGATGGAGGAGAACTGTGATTCTATAAAACATCCTTTTAAACCACTACAATAGCAGATAGGAATTCATTGTGTATATATATTTGAAATTCTCAAAGAATATTTTTATTAAATAAAAAGTACAATTTTCCCTCTTCCCTATTCCAACTATCCAGAGGCTCTTTTATGGCTCTTTTGAAAATCTTTCCTATGCACACAGAGCAGCAGCAATTGCCTGGATGTTTGAAAATGCCTCTGTTCAAACTCTTGCACCTGGTAACTTGATACTAGATGACACACAACCATACTGCTGAGAAGTTTTCAATAGTTCACGTTTTTGGATGCTCACTGTATGTCAGACTCTACAGCTAAGAGCTTTAGTTGCATTGCCGTATAACTCCTTGAAATGAGTCTTCTTAATAAATGTTTGTAGACCCATTTTGCAAATTGCTTTCATCAAAAGTGACTATAGGAAGAACTAAACATGGAGTCTGGATGCATTTGACATGGCCCAGGATTTCACACTATAGTATAATTCCCTGTTAGATCTTCAAAAGGGTACTTTTGACTAGTAGGAAACAGAAATCCCAGTTAGCTTTTATTCACAACAGAACCAATCTGTGCCTCAGTATCATTTAGTATATGCTTTCCTTTTTTTTTTTTAGTTTTTTAGGTTTGTATTATTATTATTATTATTATTCCTATTACTATTATTATATGCTTTCTAAAGTTTGTAAAGACACTGTAAGTTACACATGATCCTTCAAATTTCTTCCTTTTTCCAAAATGACCCTAATTCACACAGTGGTGGCTAAATAGGTCTGGAACCAAAGTTTTCTAAAGGCTTCTAAATGAACCATCAATGACTATAGAATTGAGCATTAACGATTTAAATATTAAGGTAGTGTATGGTATGACTTCTCTTTTTTAAACCAACCTAGATTTCAAGCACTTTTCTTATACCCAGAGAAGCAAAAACAAAAGAACTGTACCTCAGCACTCCAAGAACCTGTTTCTGTCTGGGACACTCGATATGTATAGATGTAACCTTGATACCTGTGAAAGAGTACATTTCCATTACTAATAGTTTTCAAAAGAACAATGAATGCTCTACACTCGATCTTACTTTTATCTAAAATAGTTACATACACTTGATATCCATGGACAGATTCCTGGCAGTCTCAGGAAACAAAGCAATCAGATTTAATTTGCTTACATTTTATTTCAACCCAATTACAGTTTCCAGTGATATCCTGGTGTGGTGGCACACTCCTTTATTCCCAGCACTTGGGAGGCAGAGACAGGCAGATTTCTGAGTTCGAGGCCAGCCTGGTCTACAGAGTGAGTTCCAGGACAGCCAGGGATACACAGAGAAACCCTGTCTCAAAAAAAAAAGAAAAAAAAAAAAGAAAAAAAAAGGAAAAAAAAAACAGTTTCCAGAGATTTTTTTCTTTAACATAATGTAAATTAATATACCTAAGTATTTGTCTAGTAGAGAGACTAGACAAAAAAAGCTATAGACCTGCATCACTGACAAAAAAATCATAAATTATAAAACACATTTAACAAACCAGACTCTTACTGTTTTTTAAGTATATGGAGTCTTAAGCTAAACGTGGTTGACTGAAATAAGACCTGATTAAATTAACAGTAATACTGATAATATAAATTATTAAAGTAAGTATATCATGCTATGAAATATAATTATTCTTATATTACTATTATAATAATTAGTAATATACTATTACTATACCATTGTATAACATTGCAGTATAGCAGTAATAGTAATTGAATTTTAACAAGGAGTACTGTAGCATTGAATGCTATCCAGCCTTCAAAATGATTAAATTCTGCTAGTTACAACAATATAAATAAAACTGTAGGATAAGATGTCAAATAATTCTGGCACAGAAAACCAAAAAAAAAAAAAAATCTAACATGAAGATGTTAAAGTGTTGACCTCAAAGAAATACAGAATAGGATGGTAGTTACTATGGGGCTAGAAAGATGGCTGAAAAGTTAAAAAACACTTCATACTCTGACAACCCACCTTCAATTCCCAACACTTAGACAGTAGTTCACAACTATTTGTGACTCCAGTTCCAGGGTACCTAGTGCTCCTTTTTTAACCACCATGGACACCAAGTAAGTGCATAGTGCACATACATACATGCAGGCAAAACACTCACACAAAAAATGTGTGTGAAAATGTGTAATAAAAGAGGGATCCTGCATTCAGGTGTGGTATTGTGTGCCCTTAATCCCGAACCTGGATCTGGACCTGAGTGGAAGCTATGTAGGTCAGCCCACCAGCAATCCTGTGCTAGGTCACCAGGATTACCCCTCCTGCCTTGCCAAGGCAAGGGACTCAGGCAGCTTTCCTGCTCTCATGCCCTCAGAGCTGGCTTACCCATTACCCACTACCAGGTCCAACTCTACTGTGCTGTCCAGGCAAAGTGTGGGGCCAGTTGTTCTGAGTGTTGCAGCTGTGGTTGTGTTTGTTTGTTTTTGTACAACCTACTATTATTATCTATCATCTGACTGTGCATAAACAAATCAGACAGTTTTGTTCCTACTTCACTGTGCTGGTTAGTTTCCTGTCAACTTGATACAAGCTATTCATTTGAGAAGAGGAAACCTCAATTATGAAAATGACTCTATCACACTGGCCTGTAGGCAGATCTGTGTGGGCATTTTCTTGATTAATGATTGATGTGGAAGAGCCCAGCTCGCTGCTGGTGCTGCTTCCCCTGTATGGATTATATTTGAAAAGCAAGCTGAGAAAGCCATGGGGAACAAGACAGTGAGCAGCATTCCTTTATGGCTTCTGCTTTACTTCCTGCCTCTCTCTGCCTTGAACTCTTGTCCTGACTTCCCTCAATAATGAACTTGAAGCTGGAAGATGAAATAACCCTTTCCTCCCCAAGTTGCTTTAAGTGACTGTGTTTATGACAACAGAAAGCAAAGCAGAATACTTAGTGCCCACTGCTCAGCAGCTCCCTACCTTACACCTCTCCTGCTTTCCCCAGCCACACTACTCTCTCAATCTCCATGGGAATGATTTTCTTATCTTCCACATATGAGTGAAAACATGTGGTACATGACTTTCCGTGTCTGCCTTATTTCATTTAGCATAATGACTTCTAGTTATATCGACATTTTTGCAAATGACAGGATTTCATTCTCTCTACGGATGAACAGACTTCCATTCTGTTTATGTCTCCCTTTTCTGTGCTCGCTCTTCAATTGATGGACCCTCATGCTATTTCCATTTCTTGGCTTTTGTAAGTACTGTTGCAATGAATCTGAGAGTTCAAATATCTTTCCAACATACTGGTTTCATTTTGTTTGGATGAAACTCAGGAGTGGATAACTGAATAATGTGGTAGTTCTGGTTTGTTTGAGGATCTTCTATGTTGTTCTTTATATTGAACATGGAATATTCCATATTTCTAAAATGATTTCCCTGTTTACATTTTTGCAAATAACGTGTAATGTTTCCCCTTTCCCAATCCTCATTTGTACTTGTTATCTTTACTTTCTTTGATAGTAGCTTTTATTATCTATTTGTTGTTTACTCATTTATTTTTAGTGGAGTGATGGAATAATCTTGTCACTTTGAGTTTCATTTCCCTGGTGATCAGTGTACTGAACATTTATTTTTCATTGCTTTCCTTTTTATAAAGATTTATTTTATTTTTATTTTATGTGGTTAATCTTTGTGCCTGCATTTATGTCTGTGAATTATGTGTGTGCAGTGACCACGGAGGCCAGAAGAGAGCGTTGGCTAACCTGGAACTGAAGCTACAGTTGTGAGCCATTGTGTGGGTTCTGGGAACCAACACCAGCTCCTCTGGAAGTACAGCCAGGGGTCTTAACCACTGAGCCATCTCTCCAACCTCTCATAATTTTCTTAATAAATACTTCCCTAACAAAAATGTAAGGTGACTTTTATGCTGAATTTTCAAACAAATTTTGAATTTGAATATAAATAAATTATCATGATCTGATTTACTATATTTTCTGTTGTTGTTCTTAGGCACAGGATGGATCAATAGGTATCCTTGGTTAGGAAATATATTAAAGTCTGTTTAAATCACTGTGTTTAAACTTAAAAGAGTAGATGATACTAAAATCTTACAAAGAGAAAGCTATGCTTAGTTCATTGCTTACATTGGCATTAAGCCCCTTTAGAATTAAAAAGACTTTAAATATTTGAATTAAATTGTTATGCCTTTAATCAATACCCATCGGCACTAATTACCTAACGAACTACAAAAGACATTTAAAACACTCTAATCGGGTTCATTTGACTTGGGAAATTGAACAAAAGGCCATTTTAAATGTTCGTGTGATCACAAAAAAATGTTTTATTTTTGTAACATAGATTTACCAAAAAGTATTCGAATCATGTATAAAACAACTTGCTATGTGCTTATATGTAATATGCTAAATAAACTATTTTACTGGTAAGGTCTTATTTTTAAGTCATTGAGGTCTACCTTAAAGCACACCTATTTTAGTAAATACTCAACAGGGAACAAGACAAGAGCTTTGATTTTTGTTTTTCACCATGGGAACTTGAAACATGTTTCAAGGGAATTTCTGAAAACTGTCCAGAAAAATGGAGATGGAAGCAGGGCCATTAGTTCTATTTTTTCCCTTTGCGAAGCAATCAATGCGAATAATTCACAGTAACTTTAAGGTTGATGATACAGAAAAAAAAAAAAAAAACAGTGTTTAAAATCTCAACAATAGAGCTTGGGAGATAACTCAGTTGCTAAAGTGGTTGCATACAGGCAGGAAGCCCTGGGTTCAATCCCCTGAACCCATTCTAAACATGACACTATGCACTTCTAGTGGCAGAAGCAGGCAGATCCCTGGGGCTCACTAGCCAGCCAGCCTACCAAGGTTGGTAAGCTCTGGAAAAGTGAGAGTACCTGTTTCAAAAAGGTAGGATGGACAACTCCTGAGGACTAGCACCTGAAGTTCTCTGGCTTCCATACACACATGTACACATACCTATAAGCACTTCTACACATATATACACATATACATGTGTACACGCAAAAACACACAAAATAAAATCTCAATAATTTAAGCAAAATAGTAAGCAAGCTCTCTTCCAGATTCTAAAGAAGTGGGCCTCTAAGATACACAATGGATATACTTCTTTATCATCATTCAGCTTCATTTAGTCAAAATAAATGAGTATGTTTTGAAAATTGTTTCCTAACGAATCTGATCTTATCTCACTTTCGGTTAAGCAGCAGGAACCTGAGTACCACTTCAAAAGCTCTTACCTTCTTCAGTCTCCAAACAAGCTGATGTCAATGGCACATACATTTTCTCATGATTAAGGTATATGATATTAACAATTTCCCCACCCCAAGCCCTTGAATTCTGAATGAACAAACATTTCTCTCAAATAAACCAGAAGTGTGTGACTTCTGTTTTCAGTCATATAACTTACTAATCAATCATCCTCCATAGACGACATTCATAATAAAATGTCATGGATGGGAGAAATCTCAAGCAGAACAATTCAGATTGCATTCCTAAGATCACTGCATTTGTGAGGCACCTGATATAAATGCTGAGAACCAAACTCAGATCCTCTGGAAGACCATCAAATACTTTTAACCATATTATATGCTTTTTAAAACCACATATATGCTATCTGTAGGAAATCACTGTTATAGGAAAAAAGGAATAAGTGTTAATAAAATCCATAAAACCATACATATCTTTGACCAAATAACCTTGCTTATTATCATACACTCCAAGGAAATAAGTCAAAAGAAAAAAATAAGTTTTTAATAGTAAAGTAAAATTAACCTAACTACTCCGAACAAGTAAACATTAATCAGAATAAGAGAATAGTTTTTAGATATTCTCTCAAAAATGTGTGTGATTAAAGTAGAAATAAAAATTGTATCAAAATAAAATAATCCTTCACAGGCAGGGAACTAGTCAATAGAGTTAGAAGCATACCTGCTGAAGGGAAAAGGCATTTGCAACCCATCAACTTGATAAGCCTTAGTATCCAAAATATCAAAGATTTGGAAAAGAAAAACAGTAAGAAAACAAATTGATTGAAAATGGGCAAAGGACCTGAACAGATTTTTCACAAAAGAATACATACAAAATGGGCAAAAAAAAAGGATGAAAATAAAATCAGCATCAATCATCATTGGAGAAATGCAAATTGAAACCACACTTGTTCAAGTGACTCTTAGCAAAAATATGAAAGGTGAGTATTGTAAGGGTGTGGAAAAAAAGAACACATGTACACTATTAGTGGGAATGCAAATTAGTAAAGTGATTATGGAAAATAGGAAGGTGGTTCCTCACAAAATTAAAAAAAAAAATTAAAATGGCATGACTCAGCAATAGAATGACTGGACATATATCCAAATGAGATCATTATGTTAAAGAGTCTGTGTTCCCCTGTTCAGTATAACGCTATTTACAATAGAAAAGATAAGAAATCAACACTAGTGTACAAGACCAAATGAATGATGGATGAAGAACGTGTGATCTAGACATGCTGCACCTCATATGAGGGATCTAGATTTTAAGACAAACAAAGACACGGAAATGAACTAACTGAGAAAAAAAGACCAGAAGAAGGGAAGACAAAATGGGTTATGGGGCAAATACATTCAAAATATATTCTACATGTAAGAAAATAGTATAATAAACCCATTTTGTACGATATGTGCTAATTATTAATGATTTAAAACAAAACCTGAAATATACATGTAATTAAATACCATTCAAACTTAACAAAAATGTTATCTATTTTTGACAATAGGTATGACCCTAAAGGACAGACATTATGTTAAATGAAATAATACAGGCACAGAAAGACAAATAGTACAAGATCACAATTATGAATAGAATCTAAAAATACTGAATTGACAGAAGTTGTGAATGCTATGCCTTTGTTAATCACAAATTTTTTTAAAATATGTAATTCATTTTCCTTCTGACTTCCTCTATGAATATAGACAAATCAAGGAATGGATCAATTTTCACTTCTTTCTCCCACTGAGATGCTTTTTGAAATTGTTTATAAGCTCAGCATTTAGAATTTAAAACAGTGTAGTGTTTAAATTGTTGCTGTTAATTTATTTTTGTAACACATACAAAAAGTGTGTCTTATTCATTGCTGCTTCTAAAATTTGACTTTATTTCATCTAATGCTCTCCCCTATGCTTTTCAAAGGTGTTCAGACTAGCAATGGGCAGGTACAAAGCCACTCAGTTTGTTTCTTAATTTCTCAGTGGGTCAGTATGGTAAGTATGTCTTTGCTTCAAACCAACAAACCCACACCAACTTTCTAGATGCCCATTAAAGAACTTCTCAAAGGAAAAGTTGTAAGTACATCTGACTTCTATATTCTCAGTGCAAATAATGCAAGCTAATTCCTATAGTCTCCTTTACACAATACATTTAAACAAAATATTTACAAATATATACAACATTTGTAAGACAGGATTATGAACCAGATTTTGAGGGACTTCTGGTGCTTTGTTAGAACTCATTCTACAGGTCGGACTGACTTCACATTCATGATGGTCCTCGGACCTCACTTACCAAGTGCTGAGATTGCAAGCAGGAGTCACTGTACCTGCTGTAACTAAATTTTGAGCAAATATATTACATCCACAGTAACTGCCACATGCATACAAAGTCTTCATTATTAAAACTGTATTCTCCTTCAAGAGGTTTATAATTTTCTGTTGTCCAAACTTCATTCTTTTGGAGTGGATATGAATTTCCAGTACAACCTAAAGTCATTCAATATACAGACTAATGGTAAAACTACATTCTTCCCACCACCACTTAGTTAATCCATGGCAAAAGAAAATTTGAGGAACTTGACCAAGGTAAAATTTACTAGATAAGAGGCTAGACAGGGGCTGGAGAAACAGCTCAGCGGTTAAGACCACTTCCAGAGGTCCTGAATTCAATTCCCAGAAACTACATGGTGGCTCACAACCATCTGTAATGGGATCCGATGTCCTCTTCTGGCATAAATATAAAAATCATCTTGTCAGATTTTACTTTAAAAAGAAGAAAAGAAGCAGAGTGATGCATTTCTTAGATTGGTGGAAATGAATGAACATTCTGGTTCTAGTGGCAATTTTAGAAGTATAATTCTCCACAAAAAGAATGAGTCTGTAAACACATAGCTAGAATGTTCTGCTGAAGACAGGGCAGGAGAGGTAGCTGAACAGAAAGCAGCTGCGGAGAGCCCAAGATGTGTGGGATGGGGGGGGTCTCACAGGTCAACATGGACTTCCTGGGGGGTGTGACTCACAGGTCAACATGGACTTCCTCTACATTTAAACTAAATGGCAACTTCAGACTAACCTTGCAACTTCAATTTTACATTGTTAACCAGAGTCAGATTTTAGCATATTTTGTCTGTGAATTGCCTATTTTGTGGTTGATGTGTAACAAATTTAAAACCATCATGGCCTTTGTGCTCATTCTACCATTAATAAATTCCACTGACAAAATCCAAACTAATTTTAGTGACCAAGGCTATTGTGAAGATGTGACAATAAACTTACCAGGTAGAATTTAGAAACTGGAAATCTGAGCAAGCAAGATGTCCCGATGCATCCTACAATGGGTACTCAATGGGACACTACAGTGCCTGAGACCCACATGGACTATGGAGAGGACCAACATCCATATACTCACACACAAACATACCACACACACATAAATGCATAAGCACATAGGTCACTAAATGAAGATTCTAAAGGCTGAGAACTGAAGTGTGATTTGTCATTAAATTTTATGATCTTAAATTCATTGTTCTTCCCTGCTATTATAACTGATAATCTGGAATTTTATTGTACTGCATATCCTCTACTTCTTGAATTCAGTTGTGCAGTGGGCACTTTATTTCCAGTTCAAAGAACTTTATATCTGCTACAGAATACTTGCTCATTTGTTTCTATTGCTACTCTATTCACAATAGCTGGGAAATAGGAAGAGCCTAGGTGCCCTTCACCTGATAAATGGATAACAAATGTGATATTTACCGATGGAATGCTATTCAGCTATGAACAAAAAATGAAATTATGAAATTTGCAGGTAAACGGATGGAACTGGATCCAAATATCATGTATGCTCTCTAATTTGTTATTGTTAGCTTTGAGTCTTGAGATATGTACGTTTCATTTGGAGTACCCATAAAGGTCAGGGTTCATGGGTGGCTGCTTTCAAGGAAGGAGAGAGGGAATGCAAAAATATGCAAGACTTAAAAAAAGAGTGAAAAAGGAATATTAGAACAGGAAGGGTTAAATTGGGGTGGTGGTGGGAAGGCAGAGCAGAAGACAGAATATGGGGAAAGATAAATAACAGTAAAACCCTCTCAAAAAGGTCATATGTAAACCTACTAATGCAGATGTTTAATAAAATTAATAAATGTACACATATATAAAAATTGTTAAATTGGAGTTACTGTACAACAGGGCAACCACTAAATATCACATGCTAGCAAATAAAGTTCCTAGTACCAGGAGTGGATTATGACTTTTTGAATTGTTGGCCAATGAGGTCCCATAGACCACCATTACAGGTCATTGCCAGTGCTCTTGATTACCCTCCAGGACTTGACAGGAAGACCCTATTGCTGAAGACACCACACACTTGAAGCATAGAATACAGTGAAATCAAGCTGGTACAGACCTGGTAGCTTCATCTACATAGGCTAATACATAGTGCTGGAAGGCACTATGCACACTGTTAGAGGACTTTCTGTTAGAGGTGCTATACACTCTGTTAGAGGAGTTTCTGTTAGAGGCGCTATGCACACTGTTAGAGGAATTTCACTCCTCAAAAAAGGCCAGAAAGAGAACTCTCTTATCCAAAGACATTTATGACAATGGCGTTATTCTATATCTTCAAGGCTAAAGAATTATAAATGCATTTCTTCTTCCAAATCTTAAATAAGAGAAGCATAAAGTCAGAGACTTGCTAATTGTGGATATATCGTATTTTTCAAGCTTATTTAAAAAATATTTTAATTAGTCTTCCTCTTGAGAGCCAATCCAGGGAAGTGACTATTTATCTTAGAGTGAAAAGTGAAAACTTGTGAGGGTGTAATATGTACCTCAATAAAAGAAACATGATTTTATTCTCTTCTTTTCCTAGAGGAAAAGAAGAGAATAAAATCTTACATAGTATCTTTGAAAAGAGTTAATTCTCTAAAGATTATATTTTTCCTTAATTTATTATTGATGTTAATTTAATCTAATTTAATAGAATTATTTTAGACTTTGTCACAAAGAACCAGTAGGCAAGAATACCTAATAACTTTTGAGTACGTTTGAAAAGTATGGCACACTAATTCAATTAATGTAAGTACAAATAGATCAATTGAACCAAATAGTCAAAACCATATTATGACTATTCAGTTCTTTTAGTTTTTGGTAAAGTGGACCAACAAATGAAAAGTGGAAATTCTATTTAGTAAACTATGTTAGACAGCTGAAAAACACTTAGAAACAAATCAAATTAGATATTTTATTCACATAGAAATAAAACACAAATGGAATTAAAGAGTATAATATAAATTAATGAAACCATATATTTAAAACAAAAGAGTCAAGTTTTATGTATCTGGGGAGGAGAAAAGATTTTCTAAGCTGAGAAGCAAAGGAAAAAAATCAAGCATGAAGAAGCTGTGTGATTCATTTTAATACTCAAAGTATTAAGTAACAAACACCAAACTGATAAAGGATATCTACAACACATTAAGATGTGTCCGTGTGTCCATGTGTGTGTGTGTGTGTGTGTGTGTGTGTGTGTGTGTGTGTGTGTGTATGTGTGTGTGTGTGTTTGTGTCTGTGTGTGTCTGTGTGTGTCTGTGTGTGTGTGTCTGTATGTGGTGTGTGAAGCAATAAGAACCAAATCATCAAGTGATAAAAGTATGCAAATAGCCAGTTCACAAATGGAGAAAAATGGTTCACCAACCACATAGAAAACGTTTAATGCCACTAACAAAAGCTAAAATATGAAAAATAGAGTATAAATATAATAAATAAAAAATAGATATCAAATTTCAAAGGGAACTATTTTTAACAAGAATACTCACTGGCAAGGGAAAGTGCACATAAAAACTATAGTCCTCATTTAGGCAAAGATATATGGTGATCATTTATATGTAGAATTTATAATTTATAATTTAAAGTATTGAATGATTTAGTTGTCAAAATAAGAGGCTGATGTACATGTACGAAGTCATACAAAAATAGAATTAGTCAACACACAGTAAAATAAGAGAAAAATATGGTCCAGAAAAATATGGTTCACTTATAATTTAGCTGAACTTACATACAGCTCTTATAAGATAAGGCCTTGAATTTATTTGTGAAAATATTGCATGAGTCAGCTTTTTTCATATTAAGTGGAAATTGCAGCAAAATGTAATAAAAGATGTACATGCTCAAAAATATTCATTTTATTAGTGTAAAAGAAACATTATTTAAAACTTAATAGTAGTTGTCTTTACGTCATAATATTATAGATAATTTTTTTTCCTTAAATTCCATTATATTTTCAAACTCTATATCCCAAATGAGTAAAAAAGACTATTTTGATGGGCTCTTTTAATTCTAATTTTATTTAGAGCAAACAACTGGAAGAAAATCTTCTTGTTTTAAATGAAGAGTAGCAATCCTAGAAATGGAAGACTTCTACAATGTTTGAAACATTCTATTTTTGAAAACCTAACAAGAAAAAGGTCCTGTGTGACTGAGATTTAATCTGGGAAAGAGGCACATATGGTTTGAAAATACAATTTTAAGCATAGTTTGAACCATACAGTAAAAATAGAGTAAATTGAATTTTACAGAAACCTTCATGGTCAATGAGAATAAACAAAACATAGAATAAGGTGGTACTGAGTAAAGAGACACTATTGTGGAGGGTTTTCACGCATATATGATTTTTTTTTCTTTCTACTCTACATCCTACAAATCAGTATTTTGAGTAAAGAATGTAAGGTATGTTCCAAATAACATGTTGCACGTACCATGTAAGAGAGAATAAAATGTTTGTGTGTAACAAAAGCGACACTCAGCTCAAAACAAAACAAAACAAAACAAAACACTGAAGCACTTATCAGAGGCAAGGAAAGGATTCTTCTTGTCTCTTCCTTCCACAGTTGTCTGGCCATAACCCTGAAAACCTGTACAACAGGGCATCATTCTAAAGACTGGAGAATTCTCCACTTCTCTGTTTTCATAGGGAGAGGTTTTCTAAGAGAAGTTAGTCAACAGCAACAACAACAGAAAACAAACAAACATCTTACATTTATACAGCATCCCTGGTCAGTGAAAACCAGAAGGCTGAGGGTTTCCTAACGTGGTTCCAGCCTACACGCCCAAATACTAAGGTTTCTTCTCTTCAAGATTTCACTTACAGACATCTTTTATAACAGAGGAAACAACAGGTTTCTATTTTACACAGACGTAAGGTGAAGCCCCAGAGAATTTGAGTGACTTCCTAGAGCCCCCACCCTGGCTTCTTGGCAGCCAGATGTTCTTCATAGTGAAGAGTAGAATATGCCTGAACAGTTAGTCTAATTCCAAATTGTTTGCTGAGTGCCTATTATGTACCAAGATATAGTCCTGGTACAGATAATGTTTGCTCCTTTGTGAAGGTAGTTTCGTGGTAGAGCCCATATATAAGTAAACAAACTTATATTAGCATGTTTAAAGTTCCTTGAATAAAAGAAATGGGATAGCAACCCAGAGAGGGCACTTACATTTGTGGGAATAATCAAGAGATGCAATGTTGAACAGAAGAGAGCGGGCTTAGTTACCTTCCGGGATGACCAGGTGGTAAGAAAATTACAAGTCTGAGCTACACTGTCTCCAGCCCTCTCTCCTCTATATGGGCTTCATGTGAACCTTTTGGTTAAGGAGCATGCTCCCTCTATTATCAGTGTGCCCAAAGCAGCCCGGTTCACTCACCATCCTTCATCTTTTGACAAGTAAAAAAAAACAAAAACCTAAGGATTGTCATTGGCTTTCCTAGCCCTTCTTAGGGTTCCACTTGGGAACATAAAGGCCCAAGCCCAGGGCTGGGTGTCTAGCTTAATAAAAAAGCATTTTTCAGGCACATATAAAATTCCAGATCCTGTCCCCAACACTGAAAAATTATTTTTCCATATATTTACCTTGAAGCCTTTATGATAAATGTATTTAGCATGATCTAAAAACTGCCAAAAAATAAAGCTTGGCCATTTTTTTAAAAAATCAATATACAATGACAATCCTCTCACACCAGCCTCAATTTAATCTTTATTTTCTGGCCCAGAGAGTACTTCAAATTTTTGCAGTGTATCATCATGTACAGAACTCACTACCAAGAATTTGTTTTGCTTTTATGTAGACTCTACTGTACTAGAGTGAGGCTTTGTAGGGATATATGTATATGTATACAATATATATATATATATATATATATATATATATATATATATATATATATATATATATATATACCCTGCTTACAGTAGTGCTTGAACTGGGCCCTTCTGTAGGCTGCCTCAAGGAGTACTGGAATAATTTGTCCAAAAAGAGACTAATAATAAACCAGACTTCCATTTGTTGAGCATCAAGCCCAGGGTTCACTTGTCTTTTTTTAATACATGGAGGTATTTAATCTTCATAGTCCCTTGGAATATGAAAGCCATTTAGAATCAATGGCTAAGAGATTGGTGTTCTGAGATAACAAGCTTTCGAGTCTGACTATGGTAGGATTCGCTCAGGGAGGTTGTACAGAGTCAAGATGCAGCTGTACTGGGTTCAAAATGGAGTAAGAGGCTGAGAGCAGTCTAGGCAAAGATCAAAGTGGGATCATTACAAAGGTGTTTTCTCCCTCTCTGCTCTTTAAAACTATTGTCAGTCCTATCTTTTATGGGACACACCACGTTTTAAAACTCATTATCCCTCTTATAAAGCAAAGCAATTCAGCAACACCAGAAAGATGCCCCTACTCTTTCATACACATCCTCTTCAACACTGTACTGCTTTAGTGTTGTTGGCTATTGTTTTTTCATAGGATCTTATACTGTGTAGCCCTGGCTGACATGGAGCCAGCCCGTGTAAAACCAGGCTAGTCACCTGAAACTCACACACATCTGTCTGCCTCTGCTTTCCCTGTGCTGCATTCTGAAAGCAATGGATTCCATTTCCTGGTTGACCACTTCTTCAGGCATTTGCTAGATGCTTTTCTTTTAGGGTACCGTTTTTCAGTCACATTTGTAGAGAATGATAGAGAAAGATCTTCCTTTGCCTTACGTCATGACCCAGAATACAAATAGTCCAACGTCCCGGGGCTCCACCATCATGGTGTCTACTTGGAATCAGAGCCGAAGTCCAGAGTATGGGTCTTTCTCAAAGTAAAGGTAAGTTCTAGGCCATGTTTTCCCATTCTGAAGGATATTCGGTGAAGCTGCCACAAATGCACTGGTGAAATGCAGTAGATAAAATCGGCAGTGAGGGACGTACTTACAAGTACTGCCCACCACAGCCCTGGGCTGAGCCCTGGGACCACACGTAAGAGCTGGAAGAGTACTCAGTTCCTGCTGCCTGTATTCCCTGGGTACCTCTGCCAAAAGCTGTCACCCCCTGCCACTCCTCCCAGCCCTCCCCTGAAAGGGCAGGCTACCCATGCCACTACCACAAGATATACTCACAGAACACACAGGCAGTACACGCCAGGGACACTCTCGCTGTCTCGCAGCAGATAGCTTCCATCCAGCCCCGTAGCGAGTAAGAGCTTCTCCCCGGTCTCCCTGCTGATTTTGCCGTGGTACACAGTCACTGCATCCATGCCTAGCAAACTCTTTGATGGGCCCAGAAGAACAATGGTAAAAAGGAAACTTTGCTGCTGCTGTTGCTGCTGCAGTGGCTTGCTGGGCAGTATAAAAAAAAGAGAGAGAGATGAACACCCTAACAACAGGATGTTGTCTACCTGCCTTAAAACCTCTTCTCACACTTCAATTCAGTCCAGCTCAGCAGTTTAACAGCTTCAAACTTGTCATGGGTTTGATCATCTATTCTCCAACACAGGGTTTGTGGCGGGGGAGGGAGCACGCTGGAAAGGTGAACACTTGCAGTATTTGAGCTGTGCCAGCAACGCAAACAGAGAGCTTGCACAAAGATGAGAAACTCGCTAGTGCCTTTGTTCTTGTGTAGTTCCTACGAACTGCGAAGCCATCGGCAATCACTTGGTTTAACGAGTGTACCAAAGAATTAGTGAGAGAAGCGAATGGGACATGTTCATCATGAGGGACAGAAGCAGACTGACAAAATAAAAGCATAAAAGCAGTCAAGCTACAAAACCACAGCAGAACATGGCTGCGAAGCTTCCACAGCGTCACCAAGGGCTTCTGAACTACTACAGACTTTGGGACTAGATGGTCCTGAAACAGCTTTCTTTTCTTCAATGCTGATGATGGAATTCGGGGCCTCCCAGATGAGGTCTTCTACCCCGAAGCCATATGCCAATCCTTGAATACACTTAGGCCAAAACAAGTACTTTTACCTTAATGTTTTGTCCAAAATCCAAAACTATCAAAAAGTTGTCATCATATTTAAAAAAATGTATTGTAGATGGATCTAGCTAAGGGGCTTAAGAAGAGTAAATCCTTTTGTTGGTGCTTCTTTGTTTTTGGTGGGTTTTGGGTTTTTTTTGTTTTGTTTTGTTTTTTGTTTGTTTGTTTGTTTGTTTGTGGTTTATTGAGACAGGGTTTCTCTGTGTAGTCCTGGCTGTCCTGGAACTCACTCTGTGACCTCGAACTCAGAAATCTGCCTTCCTCTGCCTCCCAAGTGCTGGAATTAAAGGCATGCACCACCATGCCTGGCTTGTTTTTTGTTATTATTAAAATCACAATATAATCACAGCATTTCCCCCTTCCCTTTTTACCCTTGAAACCCTCCCATAAACCCCTCCCTGCTCTCCATCAACATTGCTATTGTGTGTACATATATATCTATGTAATTCCTAAACACATCCAGGTGTGCCTGTATGATGCTATTTGTATGTATGTTTTCAGGGATAGCCATTTGGTAGTGGATGACCAATCGGTGTGCTCTTCCCTCGGGTCACCACTTCTTCTACTTCTGGTTTTACTCAGCTGTCTGTAGTTCTTCCTGTAGAGCTGCTGGTTTGTGGGCTTTTTCTCTCCCGTTTGGTCTGTCCATTGGTGTCGTATGTGAACTTCTATATACCCTTTGGCATATGGGGCTAGGCCAGAATCATTGTGGATATAAAATCCATTTTACGTCATCGCACAAGTGTTTATAAATGTGTGTAACTTCTATTCTCATACATAAATACCTACCTATATCAATGTTAAAAACATTAGCAGTTAGCCTAACCAGGATTCTATTTAGAAATCAATTATAATGATGGCATTTAAATATGAACAGAAAGAAAGGGGGAATTCTCTTTTATTAAGGCATATGGACATTACCCCACCTAGAGTGTAACTGCTAGAACATTCAATGTTCCATAGGTTAAAAACAAAAACTAACCTTTTTTTTTTGTCTTGTCTCTGAACAACCCTGAACAAATCATCTACAAACACGGGCACAGAGAAACCTGGATCTGACGGAGCAAGCATCCCATGCATTCTTTTCTTTCTGTTTCATTCTGCATTGCTAAAATAGCACGCTTGTCAAAGCAGCCAGGTACAGTGGGCTTCAGCACAACGAAAATCACATCAAAAGAGAACAGTTAAATTATAAGGTAATAGTACAACTCTCACATCCAGTACCTTATTGTCATCTCACAAGCAAACTGACAGGTGAGCCAGCCCACCAGTGCAGTGTTGATGAAAAATACTGACATCCTTGCTCGGCTGCTATGCAGGCACTAAGCCTGACTTTGGCAAATTCAAACTTCACACAGAGCTTGAAGTGTAGAGAATAGAGGAACTGAAATAGCTTTCTTCCTTCCCTGTCCCTGTACCCACAGTACACGAAGACAAAGATCATATAACAGAGAAGGGGAGATAACAGTGACACCAACAGACAAAGAGCTAAGGAATGGGCCCCATTTCTGAGAGGAAGAATCTACTTGTGTGTTGCCTGTCTCTGCCACTTGACCTTAAGGTGCATACCAGCAGGGTTTTATATATGTTGTTTGCCACTGTATCCTCGGAGACTGGCACAGAGTGGATGGATTTAGTGACTGAATAAATGGCTGAAATTAAAACTATCAAGAAAACAATGTGAAATTATCTCTCCCCCTTGTCTGTCTGTCTCTGTCTCTTTCTCTGCCTCTCCATGTTTATCTGTCTGTCTCTGTCAGTCTCTGACTCTGTCTCTCTGTCTCTGTCTCTGTCTATCTCTGTCTCTCTGTCTCTGTCTCTGTCTCTGTCTCTCTCTCTCTCTCTCTCTCTCTCTCTC
>NC_034613.1:33702811-33717990 GCF_900095145.1 Mus pahari | reverse complement strand
TTATGATGTGGTGAGTTTACACATACTCTTGGCATTTAAATTTATTTCCTTTACAAAAGTAAGAAAAAGTAGTATTTGAGAAAGAAAGAAAGAGAAAGAAAGAGAGAGAGAGAGAGAGAGAGAGAGAGAGAGAGAGAGAGAGAGAGAGAGAACATCTTTTCAATAACACCTGAGTTTATTTATAAAGCTATTTTTTCCTAAATGCCCTCTTCAAAGAGAGAAAGCAGACACAAGGTTGCTGTGGGTACCTGTTTAAACCTGTTAAATATATGTTTTATTCTTCCAGCTACTAATAAACTTCTATTGTATGTCAGATCCAATAGTTGGACCTTAAGTTAGAAAGAAGAAAACCATAGTTCATACCTGTTCTCAAGTAGCTCATAGTAGGGATGCAAACAGACAATTAGATTCCGGATCTTGTGTTGAATGCTTAGAGCCCATCTGGTGGCATTATTCTGGGACAAGGTAGAAATGTTAAGGCGTGGGCCCTACCTGGAGAAAGTAACTCACTGAGCATATGTTTCTGAAAGGGACAGCTAATTCCAAGTCACAGATTCTCCCCCTCTTTCCCTCCCTCCTTCTCCCTTTCCTCCCCACCTCTCCATCTTCCTCACCATCTCGCCCCCCACTCCCAGCCACCACTAGCAAATCAATGCCCCTCCTCCTGCCTTCTTTGCCATGATGCTGTGCCTCACTTAGTCCTCTGGAAACATAAGACAAATTACTCCTGATAGAAATTTCCTACGGCAAGGACTGTGTCACAGCACTACAAAAGTAACTAACACAAGCTACGATAGAGGAGAGGGTAGAGTTCTCACAGCACAGCAATACTACATTTCGCTCTATTTTTATTCTGAACAACGTACGTGATGTGACAATGTCTTTTATCTTTATGTCTGCTATGTATAGTTACTTACTCTAGTTTGCCTGATTTTTCGCCTCCATCTTAAATTCAAAGAAACTTAGTTCTAGCTGAACTGGCATGTTTTTTAAGTTTCGCTTTATTTGATAGTATGCCTTGGAAAGACCTTGCTTGGATGGTTTGTTGTTCAGGTTCTCAGGCCCAAAATATGGATTATCATTTATCCATCCATCCATCCATCCATCCAAAATTAACAGCACTCTGAGAATAATCTGTTCCTAAAGTGATCTAGCCAGGTTTAATGGCACATGCCTGTAGTCCAGCAAATTTGGGAGAATTTATTGAGCCCAGAAATGTAGATCCAGCCTCAGCAACCATAGAAAACTTATTTCTTAAAAATTGGAAAATAAGCCAGGCAGTGGTGGCACACGCCTTTAATCCCAGCACTTGGGAGGCAGAGGCAGGCAGATTTCTGAGTTTGAGGCCAGTCTGGTCTACAGAGTGAGTTCCAGGACAACCAGGGCTACACAGAGAAACCCTGTTTCGAAAAACAAAAAAAAATTGGAAAATAAATATTCTAGATGTCTTCTATACAAGTCAGAAATTGCTACACAGACAAAGTCTTATTGCTCAATTCTTCTTTTCTAGATGAAACAAAGGCAAGTCGTAGGCACATTTATCTTAGTTTTCTCGGTGAGTATAAACAAGATAGCATATTCTACTTGCCTAGAACTTAACAGATGTTCAAGAGCTTTTTGTTCTGAGCTTGTGAAACCCTGGGAGACATGGATGATGCCATATTCCACTTAGGGCATACATATCCAAACAGAGTACCTGACATCTGCTTAACATTTTTCTTTCCTTCCCTATATAGAGAGAACCTCCTACAGAGTGCAGTTTCCAATTTGAGTCCAAGGCTATAACATTTTTTTCATTGATTTCTTTTACACAATCATTTACCAATGTTTATCAAGTGGTCCACCTCATCCTTGTTGGCAGAAAAAACTCTTTACACACCTCTCCTTAGCTACTCAGAAATAAGTCTTCCTGTGTCCTTTTAGCTTCATTATCCCAGTTACTTTCAGATAATAACTACCTGAGTCGTCTTTCTGCACCCTTTATTTCCAGATGAGATATCTTTAAAAAAAAAATGAGACTCTAAATAAATTCCAATCTGAAAGGCTGTTCTCTCCCCCCTTCCCTTCCCTCCCCCCTCTCTGAAAATATAACATTTTCACCATGAGAGCTCAAACTGGATTAAAGTGCAAGGTAATGTTATGTTATTTTGTCTATATATTTTTGCCTGAACATTTTTGAAAATCCTCTGATATTTTAGAACATGAATTATTGACTCGAGCCAGGGAAGCAGATCAGTGCCTTTCTCAGCCATCATCAGAGAAGCTTCCTCCAGCAACAGATGGGAACAAATATAGAGACATTACTCAGAGAGTAAAGGTCTTGCAACCCTCATCCCTAAAGTCAATTCTAAAAATCCCTCCCCTCAAAGCTCAGAGACTCTCCCTGGGAAGAGGAAGAAGAAAGAATGTAGGAGCCACAGGGGGTGGAAGACCCAAAGAGAACAAAGCCCTCTGAACCAAAAGGACACACACACACACACACACACACACACACACAGCACAGAGACTGAAGCACCAAGCACAGGGCCTGCACTGGTCTGTACCAGGTTCTCTGCACTCATTTTATGGCTTCCAGTTTGGTGGTTTTGTTGGGTTCCTGAACTTATAAATGAGTGGGTTTCATGTCTTCTCTTGGGTTCTTTTCCTTCTGTTGGTTTGTATTGTCCAATTTCAATGTGATAGCTTTTTAGTTTATCATATATTTTAGTTTGTTATATTTTACCAAAACAAAAAACAAACAAACAAAAAAAAACCAAACAAATGAATGAATGTAAATCTAGTCACTAGGGTAAAGGTTAACAACAAAACTGTCACACCTGCTGAGAAGGGACAATCAGTTTTCTCCAAAAGAGTAACACTGTGTATATTGACCACTCCAGGGCAGGCCTCCTGCTTAGGAGTTGTTGACTAACAAATAACAGACTCCACAGTTTTTGTGTGTACTTTTATTTAGTTACAGTTTAGTGTGGTGTTTCTGTGTTTGTTGTTTATTTTTTTGTTTGGGGGATGATGTTGTTTTTATATTTTGGGTATTTTGCTGTAGTAGTGCATTTTTTAGCTAGTTTTTTGTTTGTTTGTTTGTTTTTTAAGAAAGAGCTTAAAATCAAATGGGTAGGATACAGAAAATGATCTGGATGAAAGTCTTAGTTAGGGTTTTACTGCTGTGAACAGACACCATGACCAAGGCAACTCTTATGAGGACAATATTTAATTGGGGCTGGCTTACAGGTTCAGAGGTTCAGTCCAATATTGCCAAGGCAGGAAGCATGGCAGCAACCAGGCAGATATGGTGCAGGAGGAACTGAGAGTTCTACATTTTGATCTGAAAGCAGACAGGTGAAGACTGACTTCCAGAAAGCTAGGAAAAGGTTCTCAAAGCCCACCCTCACAGTGACAAACTTTTTCCAACAAGACCACACTTACTCCAACAAGGCCACACCCTCTAATAGTGCCAAGTATTCAAATCACCACAGCAAACTTTGGAGGAATATGATCAAAATATATTTAAATTTAAAATTGTTTTAAGTAATAGAAATAAATCTAATGATATAGGAATTTTCAGGATGGAAACCTGATGAAATAAAAAATAAAAGTTAACCAGGCATGGTGGCACACGCCTTTAATCCCAGCACTCGGGAGGCAGAGACAGGAGGATTTCTGAGTTCGAGGCCAGCCTGGTCTACAAAGTGAGTTCCAGGACAGCCAGGGCTATACAGAGAAACCCCGTCTCGAAAAAAAAAAAAGTTATTTTTAAAAACATGAATTATCACTTTGATATCACAGATATCAAAAGTTGGCAAAAGGATGAAATAGACTATATACATTTTCTAGGTACAAATCAAATATTGTAGCCCTCTAAACAAAACAGCTAATGGCAGATTTCTCAATGGCAAATAATAGTAGTTACATATGCAATATTTACATTCTTTTTCTCTTTCTCCTCAGTAATATTTCTTGGAAAAATCCTGGCATCTTTTATCAGCAAAGAGTTCAATAGCTTGAGTATTCTATAATAGCTTGAAAGGGTAGTTCAGTAGGTACAAATGCTTACCTCGAGTGCGAGGAACAGAATTCTGATCTCCAAAAGCAAGACCAATGGGTATAGTGACCACCTATTATCCATGTGACAGTTGAAACAGGGAATCCCCAGGCAAGGTGGCTAGCTAAACTAGTAAAATCTGCAAACTTCAAGTTCAGGAAAAGACCCTGTCTATGAAGAGCAATCAATGAAAACACCTAGTGTCAAACTCCTGCACACACATACATATATGCACACATACTCATCTAAACACATATACCTGCACATACACAAACATGTATATATGCATGTACACATATTTCCTGCATACAATAAACATAAAAGAAAAAAATCAGGTAATGGATCCTAGAGAGGTGGCTCAGCAGATAATAACATTTGCTTTTTTCCAGAGGACTCAAGTTTGGTTTCTAGTACCCATGTCAGGTGGCTCAGTACCATGTGTACCTTCAGCTCCAGAGAACTGTCACCTTCTTCTTGCCTCCAGGGACACCCACATGCATGTGCACTGACACTCATAAAATATTAAAAACTATTTTAAAGTTGGCTATGTGTGTTCTGATGTTTCAAAATTGTCTAGGTCATATCAGAACATGTTAGTGGTAATGGTGTGAGATATACAATTCTTTCTCTCTTCCTCTTCTTGGAACCAACATAATTAAATCTTTTTAAGAAAATTATCTACAAACAGAGATGGCGAGATGGCTTTTCTGTTAAGAACACTGACTGTTCTTCCAGAGGTCCTGAGTTCAATTCCCAGCAACCACATTGTGGCTCACAACCATCTGTAATGGGATCTGATGTCCTCTTCTGGTGTGTTTGAAGACAATGACTGTATACTCACTCACACACATAAAATAAACCTTTTAAAAAAAACTACAAACAAAACCCTCAAAGATTTTTTTCATCATTTTTATAAGTACTGTAATATGGTTTAATAGTGCAAACCACAAAATTAATTACAGGCTTCTGTCTTGAAATCAATTATTTTGTCATATAGAACCAAATGATAGATAAAGCATAAAACAGTACATGTAAAAATAAAAATGCCTATAGACTATGTCAAGGAAAGCTGTAATACCACTAATATTGTATTTTTTTTAAATAAAGCAAAATTAACTTTCTTGGAAACATTTTTGCAAACTGGGGCAACAATCAAGCCATCTGCCCTACCATAGAAGCTTTGCAATTTAAAATGTACATACTTACTGAACCCGAACTCTTCACAATCAGCACTTACTGGCATTTAGCATGTGATGAAACTACTAGATTTTTGCATATTTTAATCCCAACTTGTATCTCGAAGCTTTATAATCTTTTATAACTATTCTCTGAAAGGATCTGCTGGCTTGTATCTGTAAACCCTATACTTGGGAGCCTGAAAGCGGATTGCTACAAGTTTGAGGTTATCTTTGACTACAGAGTCAGACTGTCTCAAAAAAAAAATAAATTAAAATAAACAACAACCAAAAAATACAAAAAAATACAAAAAGAAGGAAGTGTTGGCAAATTTCAATTGCAAAAAGCTTAGGAAAATGGTTAGCTAGTATATGACTTGTCTGTGCATAGCAAAATTAACTGGATTTTTACCAAAAGAATTATATAAGATGGTAGCTTTGTTAGCATTACATTTACTTTGTATGATGAAATTTTATGTTGACTCTCAATTTTAAAGGAGAAAAATAATCACTACTGTTTGATGTCATTCAAGATCTATAATCTTTCAAGACTTGAAATCTACAGGTTAAGAATATGATGGGGCAATTGACAAAGAGGCAAAACACTACTGTTTGATACTTACTTTAAGAATAACAAGTACTTTCACTGAGTACAGGACATTGCTCAAATTATAGCAAGACTGACCCAAATGTCTGCTCTTCGCTTATCTTTAAAGAAATAAAGGAAACTGGAGATTGCCCGTGGCATTGCTTACCTCTGAAAGTGACAGGTGAGAAGATATAGTCTAAATCCACAATCCTTTATACTTTCAAGAGGCTAGGTGAGATGGGCCAAGATCTAATCTACTACAGGAATCATTAGGCACACTGAAGAAAGTGCTTCCAACAATAAACCAACAGGGAATAATACTTAAGGAATTGTACAGAAGACCTGGAGATATTTAATAGTGTGAAAATACCCTCTGTAACTGTTCTACTGTGTTTCTGTACATTAAAAAATAGGCATTACAGTCGATGAGAAAAGCAACCATATAAGCTGAGAATAGAGTTCAGTTGGTAAAACATATACAAAGTACCCAGCTGAATCTTTAGTACCACGGAAATAGAACCTCACAAAGTTACATACTAGGGACATGTGGAATCACGGTAAATTTAGTGTCAGTTGATATAATCGTCCTATCATGTACCAGATGTGAGAAAACCACTCCATTGTTAGTCACAGTGCCTGGACCACATAGACCCCACTAGCAACAGTGTTAAGACTTTGCAAGGCATATGCTAAGAAGATTATACGACTTTGCCACTTAGTGACATGATTGATTTTTAAAATATCAATTCTATACCCTGAGACATGAGTCTGAAGCTTTTGAAATCTCCCCGTAATTCTTTCTCAGCAAATATGTAAACTTATATTAGACTTCTACAGCTAATAATTTATCCACATAAAACAAAATCCAAGTAGTTCAGGCTTTATCTAATCAATCAAGATGTTATCTACTTAATCACTTTGAACTCCAATATAAACTTATTATAAAAATCTTTCTGCTCAATCAAACATGCCGCTCCCATTGCCTAATTTACCACCTCCTTCCCTTTCCACAGTGAAAATAACTACAACAATAAATGGCCCTATGTGCTGACAGCCTAAGTGCTAACAAGGTCCAAAATTAGAGATCTAAAAATCGTCCTACAAACAGTCAGCCATTACGCTTCAAAGCTCTGTGACATACACAGACCACAAGGTTATTTCCTTTAATTTAGGTATTGTTAATCCCTATTAATATATAAATATGTTACACTGTATAGGTAACTAATTAAGAAAGCATACAGTGGAAGGAGAACATATACTGGAACCAGTAAAATAATATTATAAAGCCAGGTCTCACTAAGCCCCAAATTTGTGTATTGGCTAAACACATTTATAAAACTGGAATGCCGTTTATTTTCAGGGGTGATCATTTCATAGTACTTAATCAACTGGTATGCTCATTTCTGGAGAAAACTATACAGGTAATGTTATACAGACTAAGTAGATTATACTTATTTAAGAATATATATGTATTTAGAAATATATATTTAGGAATATATATGTATACATTACGTAAACACATATAAGTATGTAACAACAATTAATAAAAAAAAGAGGCCATGTATTTGAGAGAGAGTAAGGAGGAGTACATGGGAAAATTTGGAAAAGGAAAAAGAAGGAAATGATGTAATTATACTACAATCTAAAAAATAAAAGAAATATTTTTAAATAAGATAAACGGGAGTCATAGTACCTACTTTGAAGTATTATATATTATATGTAATTACAGTATTATAGATTATATAGTACATATTATACATATATAAAGTATTCTATATGTGTTAATATAAGAACCCATTATATCTGTAATAACCAAAACCATTAGATGCTTAATAAACTGATCCATAGCAGGCATTGGATGGTCTCTTTCCATTTACTCCAGAATGAACCCCTATACATATAATTGTAACATAAAGATTAGAACTCAATGGTAGGAGCAATTTGACAACAGAAGGAGATCAAGGGGAAACAAATTGGAAAGAAAGAAGTCAAAATATCATTCTTTACAGATGATATGATAGTATACAAGGAACTGAAGGGGGATGCAACCCTGTAGGTGCAACAACAATATGAACTAACCAGTACCCCCTGAGCTCGAGTCTCTAGCTGCATACATAGCAGAAGATGGCCTAATCGGCCATCATTGGGAAGAGAGGCCCCTTGGACTTGCAAACTTTATATGTCCCAGCACAGGGGAAGGCCAGGGCCAAGAAGTGGGAGTGGGTGGGTAGGGGAGCAGGGCGGGGGAGGGTATAGGGGACATTCCGGATAGCATTTGAAATGCAAATGAAGAAAATACCTAATAAAATAATTTAAAAAAAAAAAGAAAAAGAAAAAAAAAAAGAAATACAGTATTCTCCTAAAGGTAATGGAATTAAAGAAAACAGGTTATGGGGAGAAATACTGTGTCCACACAAAGTAAATGCTCCTGAAGCTCCTTTTATAAGTAAGAGAAATAGACAGAGGGTCAGAAATCCAAAGACTTTAAAAATATACTTCCAAAGTTTATTTTTTTGAAAAATAAATCACTTGGAAAAATTCATTTCATGTAATATATGGAATAACATTAAAGACTCAATTATAGGAAATTCAATGTAAAAAAAAAATATCAGGTAATAGCAGATGCTGGAGAGGATGTGGAGAAAGAGGAACACTCCTCCATTGCTGGTGGGATTGCAAGCTTGTACAACCACTCTGGAAATCAGTCTGGCGGTTCCTCAGAAATTGGACATAGTACTACCGGAGGATCCAGCAATACCTCTTCTGGGCATATACCCAGAAGATCTTCCAACTGCTAATAAGGACACATGTTCCACTATGTTCATAGCAGCTTTATTTATAATAGCCAGAAGCTGGAAAGAACCCAGATGTCCCTCAATAGAGGAATGGATACAGAAACTGTGGTACATTTACACAATGGAGTACTACTCAGCTATTNNAAACAATGAATTTATGAAATTCTTGGGCAAATGGATATATCTGGAGGATATATCCTTAGTGAGGTAACCCAATCACAAANGAAGTCACTAGATATGCACTCACTGATAAGTGGATATTAGCCCAGAAACTTAGAATACCCAAGATATAATTTGGAAAACACAAGAAAATCAAGAAGAAGGAAGACCAACTTGTGGATACTTCATTCCTCCTTAGAATAGGGAACAAAATACTCATGTAAGGAGTCACAGAGACAAAGTTTGGAGCCAAGACGAAAGGGTGGACTATCCAGAGACTGCCACAACCGGGGATCCATCCCATCATCAGCCACCAAACCCAGACACTATTGTACATGCCAGCAAGATTCTGCTGAAGGGACCCTGATATAGCGGCCTCTTGTGAGGCTGTGCCAGTGCTTGACAAACACAGAAGTGGATGCACACAATCATCTATGGGATGGAACACAGGGCCCCCAATGGAGGAGCTAGAGAAAGTACCCAAGGAGCTGAAGGGGTCTGCAACTCTATAGGTGGAACAACAATATAAACTAGCCAGTACCCCCAGAGCTCCTGTCTCTAGCTGCATATGTAGCAGAAGATGGCCTATTCGGCCATCATTGGGAAGAGAGGTTCCTTGGTCTTGCAAACTTTATATGTCCCAGTACAGGGGAACACCAGGGCCAAGAAGTGGGAGTGGGTGGGTAGGGGAGCAGGGTGGAGGGAGGGTATAGGGAACTTTCGGGATAGCATTTGAAATGTAAATAAATATCTAATAAAAAAATAAAGGAAAATTTTTTTAAAAATAAATTATATATAATGTATATTATATAATATATATTATATTATATTATATTATATTATATTATATTATATTATATTATATATATAATATATACATATATATATATTATATATAATGCAGTGGTAGGTAAATAGAACCAATACTTGGTGGGTGTCTTAGGGTTACTACTGCTGTGATGAAACACTATGAAGAATATCAAGTTGGGGAAGAAAGGGTTTATTTAACTCATACTTCCATATAATAACATATCAACAGTCAGGACAGAAACCCAAACAAAGCAGGAACCTAGAGAAGGGAGCTAATTCAGGGGCCATGGAGGGATTCTGCTTACTGACTTACCCCTGAAGGCTTGCTTAACCTTCTTTTTTAATAGAACCCAGAACCACCAGTCCAAGATGTTCCCACCCACAATGGACCGGGCCCTCCCCATCAGGTCCAAAGGAAACTCCAACACCCCAACTCCAAAAAAAAAACAAAAAAAAAAAAAAAAAAAAAAAAAAAAAAAAAAAAAAAAAAAAAAAAAAAGGAATCAAATGGGCTTAACCTGGACTATAGGGGGATTTCCAGTGATTAGGAAAATTCAGTATTCCTTGTGAACTTGTGAAACTCTCCCTGCTCACCAAAAGGAATCATTTCCCTTCTCTCTGGCTACCTGTGGTGTCTATCAGCATAGCAAAGCTCATGCTGATCTCAGGCTCCCTTAGTAGCAGGAGTAACAACCTACCTCCTCCCCTACGTGAAACTTCCCCCAGCTCTTGGGCTTTCCTCCCCTCAGCTACACATTCTCTTTAGAACCTCCCCTTCCACCCCACACCCGAGTAGCCTAAGTGTTCTCTCTCTCCCTCTCCCACTCTCTGTCCTCCCCTCCCTCCCTGTTCTTCCCCTTCCTCACTCTCCCTCTCTCTTCCTACCCTCTATTCCTGCTTTGCTTCTCTCATGCTTTCTACAGTCTCTGTCCCCTGCCATTCTCACCCCTCTTTCAGACATCTGGCCATGTTCAGCCTATGTCTTTCTCTCTCTGCTTTGGACTCTTCCAGATGTCTTTTTCATATCTATAATAAAAACCTTCCCTTTAACCATACCAAGCAGCAGTCATGCCATCAGTTTATATTCCTCTATCAATCACTAATTAAGGAAATGGCTTTACAGACTCGTCTATAGTCCAAGCTTATAAAGGCATGTTCTCAATTGGGGTTCCCATCTCTCAGATGACTTTAGCCTGTGTCAAGTTGACAAAAAAAAATGGCCAGCACATTGGGGCTCAGAGAATTTTTTCAAAAATACTTAAAGAAATTCAGTAATTTCTTTGATATTGTATGGCTAGGACTAGAGCAAGTATCTCAACTCAGGTTTGTCTGATTCCAAAGCCTAAGTTATTTCCTGAGAAACCTGTTACTCTCCTTTATGTACGTATCCATGAAGACGAGAGTGATTTGTAACCCTCAATGGTTCACATTGCTTGGAATGTTAGACCACAAAGACCAAACAAAATTAAAAAGGCAGGAAGAGTATTTATGTTTATGGGACATTAGGCAACTCCAGGATAAACCAGTACAGACATTCTTGGTACAGAGCAGGACTGAACCGCTTGTACCAGAGATCCAGCTGAGGCAGAAGCACCCACTCCATGTTCTGATCCTTTGTCCCATCCACTCACCCCACACCACCCCCAGAAGCTCCACAAAAGTGCCTCCAATTCCTGTATCTTTACCAGGAGGAAGAACCCTCCAATAGTGGATAATATTGAACTGTCATACAGTTCAATGGGATGGAATAGGATGACGATTTAAGATGCTACCCATGAGCTAACCCTCCCCAAAATACAAACCACACAAAAGGCACATGATGAAAGTACACACTCTTTATTGCTAGTAGCAGAAGATGAAAAAAACCTGAATGGGTAGAATGTGGTTAAGTTGGAATAATTCAAGGAACTAAGTGAGAGCTTCAGTTCAGAGTGGAGAAAAAGCTAAATTCCCATCCCTGGCTCCTTCCTGGCTAGTTTACCTCACTTGGAATGAGAGCATGTAAAAGAACAGTTTATTCAAATTCACTGATGAAAGTCTCTAAATAATAGCTATTTCATGAATTGCATGAAATATATCAAAGTTGTTATCATATAGAATTTAACATTACACTCTTGCTCTCTTCCTCTCTTGCCTCTCTTGTCTCTTGGCCCTTGTTCCCCTCTCCCTCCACTCCCTTCTCCCATCTCTCCACATGGCCATGGCTAGCCTCTATTTGTCCTCTCTCTCTCTCTCTCTCTCTCTCTCTCTCTCTCTCTCTCTCTCTCTCTCTCTCTCTCTCTCTCTCTCCCTTTCTCTGCCTCTACTGCCCTCTTAACTCCCCTCCCCATGCCCTGAATAAACTCTATTCTGTGGTAAAAAAAAAAAAAAGAATTTAACATTACAACTTCTTAAACTCGTTAAAACTAGATAATTATCCTAGTGAAAAAATTAAATTCTAACAAAACTAGATTGTTCTTCAGTCTCCCCATAATGTGTACCAGTAGCCCTTTATTTCTTAATAGTTAAACTTTTCTTTGCTTCCACTAGTGGGTCTTACTGATCTATGGAGCCCATGACAATTAAGATGTTTCTTTTAGTTCTTGGATGGTATTATAATGAAGCAAGTTTAGCTTCCTCAGCAGCAAGCAAATTTGTGGAGCTGCAACATCTAAAGACCACTTTAACCTATAAGCTTAAAAGCCAAAAAAAAAGAAAAAAAAGCAAACAAAGGAAAGAGCATTTTTGAGAAGAAGTTCTATTTCTAAATATATAGGTTTTTCAGGGAAAGAAAACTAAGAAGGAAACAAAGGAGTGGGGAAGGGTTTCATTATGTCTTCTTCTTCTTCTTGTTCTTCTTCTTGTTCTTCTTCTTGTTCTTCTTCAGAGTGTCATCCCATCCGGAACAGCCGTCAGGAACCCACCTCCTGCAAAACTGTGAAATTGAAATGCTATTAGGAAGAAATCTTGGCTTCAAGGAGTACAATATTCAAAACAGCCCTCCTTTGTCCAAATAAATAAAAAAGAATATACATAGTTATAATTTTAGTTATTTAAACAAAGCAACAACCTAGATAAAGTGTCCTTTAACTTTCTTACTGAACAATATAATCAAGATAATTTTTGATAATAAACAAAAAAAAAACGACAAAAGAAATATTTTTAAGGGTTAACCTATCATGATAACAATTTAGTTAATTTGTATAAAGGCCTAAGAGATTATTTTGTGTGTAAAGCAAGTTACTGTTGATGAGGTTGGACGTTGTTAGGACATTGATTTCTTTTGCTTACCTTCTGGAATCAGTGCGGTTGTACTCCACACTCAGGTGGCATACAAATTTTCTTGCATTTATAGCAGACTTTGCGCCATGAAAAATTCATAGCCTTACACCGTGGGCAGACCCAGTTCATCCGAGAGTGTGAGCTAGGCTGGGATTCTGAAGCTGCTTCCGCTTGTGGCTTCTTCTCCTTCTTCGCCAGCTGAGGTTGCTGTTTCTTCGGGCTTTCTCTCACAGCTTGGCTCCAGCTCTCCCACACAGGGGTTGATAGGGCCTCCTCCTCATCTTCTTCCTTGACTTGACATCTACTGGAGTACAAGGAAGCTGGACCTGATGCCTGGGGACTATTGTCACTCTGGCTATGGAGTTGACCTTGCTCAGGAAGGTGAAGTTCCTGGAGATTCTGAAGATCTACAGTGTTGTCATATGCTTCGTCCTCCTCCGCCGCCTCCTCTTCCTCGTCTTCTTGCTCTTCTGCTGTATCTGTTGCTTCTTCTGATTCCTCTGATGATGTTTCTGCTGCTACTGCTGATGTTGCTTCTGGCTCTTCATTTTCTCCTTCACTGTCATTTTCAGTGTCCACTAGGGTAGCCCTAGCCTGAACTCCTTGGCGATCTTGCTCTTGAATGTGGCTTCTGTTGTCTCCCAAGGTATTTGTCCCCTGGCATTTCCCTGAGTTTCCCTCCTGACTGGTGTCTCTGATATCTCCTGTGGGTACAGCATGCTGGGTGACCGGAGGACCTTCAGTAGTAGACGTGTAGCTTCTCTGGTCCCACACACTAGCTGGGTTCTGGGAGCATGGTGCAGCAAAAGGACCAGAAGGATAAGCTGGAGGCATCGGAACTGGAACTACAATACCTGTTTCTGTTTCCATGACTACTGAAGGTGAAAAAGGCATTACGAATGGAGATCTGGTTAGGAATGGTGGATGTGCTGGGAGCTGATATGGCATTGACACTGGCACAGTTGGTTGCATTGCCTGGGGCCAGGGACTTGTGCTTCCTAACATGTAAAAGACATTTGTTGCAGCTGATACTTGTGCCTCCAAATACCTTCTGTCGTATGCCTCCCCTGCACCCATAACTCTCTCATGATCTGGACTCAGGGGTACCACTGAAGCCCCAAGCTGTTGGCTTTGAATACCAGGTACTATATCATAAACCAAAGGAGCCATCTGGACTGATCTTTCAACATGGTGCAGCCTCCGGCGCAACAGATCACACTCCCTCATTGCCTGCTGTAGAGCTACTTGAGTAGAAATCAACTGGGTGACGGCCTCCTCTCGCTGTTGACTGAGGTGCCACAGCTCTGAGACTGAGGCCCTGGGAGCCGAGGGGCCCTGCCCAAATGCATCCTGTGGCAACCCAACCATATAAGCCTGCTGCTCACGCTGCCTTGCAGCTATTCGCACACTCAGTGCCAGGGCACTCCAGGTACAGGCCCTTTTTACAGGACGTGGCACCTGAGGATCTAACAAAATGGCGCAAAGTTGGTCTTCTATCTCATTCCAGGGCCGCATGCGGAAAGCCATGTAAAATTCCGGCCCACCACCATTCATGAGGATTTCGTTGTTAATAAATCTAATTACTTCTCTGTGGCGAAAGCCAGTGGAGTGATCGCCCAAGTCCATCGCCATGATCAACGCGGCCTAGTCACGCTAGCGCGCCTGACTGAATTCTGTCACTGTCTCTCAACGGTCACAGATAGCGGCTGTGCCGCCAGTCCTGTTCCCCTCTTCCCACTGGCTCAGTCCTAAAACAGTTCTTGCCCAATCTCACAAAAGAACAAAGTTGATCCTCTCACCACCTCAGCCTCCTCAATACAGACACCCAGGACCTCCCACCAGCAGTCGAAGAACATAATGGCTACAAAATGGCAACTGTAACAGATAAACAGTCAACTCAGAACGTTACATCACCAGCTTAAACGTCATAGAGAGCACGCAACTTGAACCAGCGCTACCTGTAGGTAGCCTTGGTAGGGAAAGCAATGAGCCACCAGCCACCAGCTTGGATAACATGAGCTTGGGAAAGAAAATGGCCAAGATGACAGCAAAGAATACATAGTCACACATTAGAGTTGAATGTGAATGCATAAGGGCTGCTCACAGTTCAGTTCTGACTCTCAAGCTGTTTTATTATCGTTTAGGTTTTGCAGTTATGACTCCAGTGGTAGAGAGCTTGACCTGGATTTGTCCATTTCATCCAGGTTTTCCAGTTTTGTTGAGTATAGCCTTTTGTAGTAGGATCTGATGATGTTTTGNATTTCCTCAGGGTCTGTTGTTATGTCTCCCTTTTCGTTTCTGATTTTGTTAATTAGGATGCTGTCTCTGTGCCCTCTAGTGAGTCTGGCTAA
>NC_034613.1:33700049-33702210 GCF_900095145.1 Mus pahari | reverse complement strand
GTCCCATTTGTCAATTCTTGATTTTACAGCACAAGCCATTGCTGTTCTGTTAAGGAATTTTTTTCCCTGTGCCCATATCTTCGAGGCTTTTCCCCACTTTCTCCTCTATAAGTTTCAGTGTCTCTGGTTTTATATGGAGGAGACATGTTTTATAATACATTTCTTTATGATTTACTATAAGTAGATGTTTGGTTTTTGTATACCTATTTTACATATCCATCCACCTGGGTTATGAAAGAATTCTTGGGAAAAAATGAGTTGGTAACAGAAAAAGTTTAAGGAACTCTGCTCTAGATAGTCTTTTAACATACTATATGCTCCAAAGGACATGGGGAGTCCTACAAGTGTGTCTTTGGTGTTGCTGCCCACCAGCTTCTCTCTCCATCACTCTGCCTGCAGTTTGCCTTGGCAAATATTCCACACTCCTGCCATTCCTTTTGGAGAAAACACATTTCAGCTACAGTTTCATTCTCACAGTTTCATACCTAACCTCTTTATCATTTCCTATGGGAACCTTACCTTTGCATACATTGCCTGGCCTCCCATGGTTTCTTTTGAAGTATGGGTAGAGGCCTCTGTGGTCCTCTAACACTGAATTTTGTATACTTGCCAAACCACTATCCCATGGATGAGGCCAAGATCTTTGTCAACATAGTCACTAGACTTTCAAATCCAGCTACAGTGGCCTCTGAGTGCTTAGGACATAAGAAAGGAAGAAGAATGGGAGAGATGAGGGGGAAGAGAAGTTACTAAAACAAGTTTTGTTTGAGAAATGCTAGAATGAAACCTAATTCTATATAAACTAATATATTTTTATTGTTTTTTTTTTAAAAAAGATGTAAATAAACATGAATAAAATAAGGAGGTTAGATCCAGACATGGATTTTTAAAAAGCAACTTAGGTAAGATATTCAGCAAGGACATACAGATTCTGAAAATGATAGAAATCTTAAAGCAAAAACTCAATGAAACAAAAACCTCAGTGGAAATATCACCAACAAAATATACCAAGTGGAAAAAACTACAAGGGGATGGAAAAAAATGAAGATCTATTATATTGAGACAGCAATCTAAGTAAAAAGAAAAGAAGAACTCAGACATGACCACAAATTTGAATAAATCTTAGACACAACTATGACAGCAAATTTACAATCCTTTGGTATAAAAGGAATAACCAATATACAAATTTTAAAAGACAGAAAAATTACTCAAGGATAAATTGGCATGATAACTCAATGGGTAAAGTACATGCTGGCAAGCCTGAAGAGGTGAGTCTAATCAATGGGACCACATGGGAGAAGGAGACATCTGAGTCCTGAAAGTTGTCCTTTACCTCTACAGGAATGGCACATACATGCCCATATACACGTATGTACACAAACACACACACACACACACACACACACACACACACACACTAAATATATAAAGTTACATTAGAAAGAAAAATTGCTCAAAGAAATAATAGAAACTTTCCCAAATATTGGGGAAACCATGGGTATCCCACTACAGGAGGCATTCAGAACACCAAATGGACATGATTAGAAAAGACTGTCTCCATTTATTATAGGTTTTTTTTTTAAAGAACATTAAAGTGTTTTGAAAATAAAAACTAGACATCCGGGCACCATCCCCACCAGAGGAGAGGTGTCCTTCTGGGAGCACTCTCACTGCCTGAGCTGGTAAGGGAGCCATCTTTGCTCCTGTGCGCACAAGCTCCAGTCATTGCCCAGAGAGGGAGGACTGCAGAAGGGACACAACTTCTGGGACAGACCCTGTTTCTGGCTCCAGACATCCAGTCACATCCCCTGCCAGAGGAAAGGTGGGCACCCAGGAGGGCTCTGTCTGCCACAGCAGGTGAGAGAGACATATTGTTTCCAGGGTTCCTTGGAGTCTAGCCTGTGCAGGTGAGTTTGCAAACTACAGAGGCAACACATCTTCTGGGACAGGCCCCATTTTGAGCCTACATCTTCAGCCAGGAGGCAGATCTGAACACCAGGCCTCTGTGCACCTTCCCTGCAAGAGGAGAGCTTGCCTGTGGAGAGTACTCTGACCACTGACACTCAGGAGAGAGCTGGACTCCCAGGACTGCTGACAGAGGCTAACAGAATCACAGGAGGAACAAGCTCCAACCAAAGACAACTGCAACAACTAACTCCAG
>NC_034613.1:33685960-33700038 GCF_900095145.1 Mus pahari | reverse complement strand
TNATAAAANTGCAAAGCTTCTGTAAGGCAAAAGACACNGNCAANAAGACAAAAAGGCCACCAACAGATTGGGAAANGATTTTTANCANTCCTAAATCTGATAGAGGACTAATATCCAATATATACAAAGAGCTCAAGAAGTTGGACTCCAGAAATTCAAATAACCCCATTAAAAATGGGGTACAGAGCTAAACAAAGAATACTCAACTGAGGAATATCGAATGGCTGAGAAACACCTGAAAAAATGTTCAACATCCTTAATCATCAGGGAAATGCAAATCAAAACAACCCTGAGATTCCATCTCACACCAGTCAGAATGGCTAAGATCAAAAATTCAGGTGACAGCAGATGCTGGAGAGGATGTGGATAAAGAGGAAAACTCCTCCATTGCTGGTGGGATTGCAAGCTTGTACAACCACTCTGGAAATCAGTCTGGCGGTTCCTCAGAAAATTGGACATAGTGCTACCAGAAGATCCAGCAATACCTCTTCTGGGCATATACCCAGAAGATCTTCCAACTGGTAATAAAGACACATGCTCCACTATGTTTATAGCAGCCTTATTTATAATAGCCAGAAGCTGGAAACACCCAGATGTCCCTCAACAGAGGAATGGATACAGAAAATGTGGTACATTTACATAATGGAGTACTACTCAGCTATTAAAAACAATAAATTTATGAAATTCTTGGCCAAATGAATGGATCTGGAGGATATCATCCTTAGTGAGGTAACCCAATCACAAAAGAAGTCACTAGATATGCACTCACTGATAAGCAAATATTATCCCAGAAACTTAGAATACCCAAGATACANTTTGNAAAACACAAGAAAATCAAGAAGAAGGAAGACCAAAGTGTGGATNCTTCATTCCTCCTAAGAATAGGGAACAAAATACCCATGAAAGGAGTAACAGAGACAAAGTTTGGAGCTAGGACTAAAGGATGGACTATCCAGAGACTACCCTACCATCCCATGTGGCTCCATCCCATCATCAGCCACCAAACCCAGACACTATTGCACATGCCAGAAAGATTCTGCTGAAGGGACCCCGAGTTAGATGTCTCTTGTGAGGCTATGCCAGTGCCTGGCAAATACAGAAGTGGATGCTCACAGTCAGCTATTGGATAGAACACAGGGCCCCCAATGTAGGAGCTAGAGAAAGTACCCATGTAGGTGAAGGGGTCTGCAACCCTGTAGGTGGAACAACAATATGAACTAACCAGCACCCCCAGAGCTCGTGTCTCTAGCTGCATATGTAGCAGAAGAGGGCCTAGTCAGCCATCGTTGGGAAGAGAGACCCCCTGGTCTTGCAAACTTTATATGCCCCATAGAGGGGAATGCCAGGGCCAAGAAGTGGGAGTGAGTGGGCAGGGGAGCAGGGCAGAGGGAGGGTGTAGGGGACATTTGGGATTGCATTTGAAATGTAAATGAAGAAAATATCTAATAAAATAATTTTAAAAAGAAAATAAAAAGTATAAAACATGAGGACCTGTGCTGAGATCTTCAATATCCATGTTAAACCAGGCATGATAGTACACAGGCCTATAACCCGAGAGCTAGCAAGTCATATCACTGAGTTCCAGGATCAGTGAGAGACCCTGTCTCAGGAATTGTGAAAGGAGCCAGCAAGATGGCTCAGCATACACAGCAATGTGCTGCCAAGCCTAATGGCATAAGTTTGATCTTCAGGACCCACATGGTAAAAAGAGGGAACAAACTGCTACAAATTGTCTTGTGACCTCCTCACATATGCCATGGCACATGTGTGCCTGTGAGCATGTTGTACACACAGACAGATAGTGGTAGGTAGGTAGGTAGGTAGGTAGGTAGGTAGGTAGATAGGCATATAGATAGACAAGCTATAGAGAGTGAATAAAGTCCTATGTGAATATGCATTGTTTCACATGGGCTTAGCCATATCATGGACCAAGGCCTCAGTCCTTTGGGAGTGGAAACAGTATATACAGAAAATGTCCAACAAGGTACACACACACACACACACACACACACACACACATTTACAGCCTGAAGAGTGTTCCCTTACAGAGATTTATCCTGCTAAGCTTAGCTAAACATGCCTCCCTGTTTAGTTGTATGTAATCCCCCAACATCTCCATTCAATTGTATGTAATAAGGGCACTGAGTGTCCAGGGTGCTGTGGTTTCCCCATCTGATAGCCCAATGTTAGCTTTCCTGTGTATGTGTTTCTGTCATTTCTTTAATGTATATCCATTTTCTTTATTCCCTTCATTACCCTTGTTCAGGGTTCAAGGAACCAAGCCATATAAGGATGCACCAATAAAAAAATGCCTGAAAAAAATTTTTAAGTGCAGAGCAATCTAGAATGACACCAACTCTATCTCTGGCTTTCACATGTACACATAAATTGGTAATGCACTCTATATACACGAGAAAGTATAAAAATTAAAACTCCAAGTAGTGATGAAAATTGTTCAAGAAAATTACAAAAATGGAATGACCCCAAATATTCATACATTGGATGACTTTGTATTTTCAAGCCAGCAATAGTCCCTAAAATGACCTACAGATTCATGACAATCCCTCTGCTAGGAAATCTTTCGTGATCATTATGTAATCAATAATGTAACTAATAGTTTATAGTTTTATTTTATATTTATATATGTGCATGTGATACACATACATACACAGAGACACAATTTTTGGTAATCATTCATGGGTGTATGGGAATGTATGCATATTTGTGTATATGCCTATGGGGCCCAGAAATTGGCATCAGGTGTCTTGGGCAATTACTGCCCAACTTAATTTTTGAGCCAAGGTTTCTTGCTGAACCTGGAGCTCACTGATGTGACTAGACTATCTGGCCAGTGAGCCCAAAAGATCATTCTGTCTTTGTACTCCCACAAGTACTGAGGTTTCAGATGAGTTGCATTCCCAGATTTTACATGGGGCCTAGGGCTCCAAACTTAGGTATTCATATAGACACAGAAGACACTTTACCTTAAGGTTTCTCTGGACCCATACTCTGGACCTATAATTAGGGTTTTTTGTTTTGGTTTTTTTTTTTTTTTTTTTTTTGGTTTTTGCTTTTATTGTTCTATTTCACCAAGTAATCTTAATTTTTTTCAAGACTAGAAATTGGTATAATTTCTTTTTAATCCTACCACCTAACAGGATTAGTTACATGCAACAAAAGTACAAGAGAAATCAGGAAAAGGAAAGAAAGGGCATAAAACAAAGATATCTGTAATCCTGCTTAAAAGCCATACCCAAATATAAAGTCAAATCCAAGTCATGGCTTCAAACCAGATCAAAGTAAAACTTAAACGATATCCATGTTTCTTAAAGAAGAACAAGAGCAATAAAAGGAAAATACCGCACCATATCCAAATTGGTGACATTTTTTGATAAAGTAATTTCTTATGCTGTTATAGTTGAGTTTTATAACAATTGTAAACTGTTTCTAAATTAAGGCAACAATATTTTGATAAATGGCAATGAGATTTAAATTTTTAAACTCCAAAAGATATCATACACCTTCCTCTCAAGATATAAATCAATCAATCCAAAACTGAGCTGGAAATGTCTACCATGCTAGTTAGCAACCATAGACCCAGAAGAAGGGACTCTGAAAGCTGCTGGGGGAGAAAGGACATCAATGATCTTAACCATATGGAAATGCTATGAACTCCATACTAGCCTGTAGGCACGATGTGCCAACTAATGGGCTAGACAGATGGCTCGGGTGTTAAGAGCAGGTACTGCACTTGGAGCGGACTGGAGTTCTGTTCATGGCAGCCACGTCAGGTTGTTCACAATTTCCTGTAACCCCTAGCTCCAGGGGCCCTCTGTGAGCTCCTGCACTGTTTGCACATATAACCACACACACACACACACACATGTACATAAGTAAAAAAGAAAAATATAAACTTGCAAACGTGAAGGTGTGCAAACGTGACATCACTGATGGGAAAAACCAAATGCTCTCCACACAAACATGAGGTTTCCTCCATAGGTATTCCTGCCTGATGCCACAAACTCAGTGAAAGCAGGGAGCTTTCTCCTGTTGTTTGGGGGAATTTCCATGGCACCAAACTGCTCTCTAACATTTAGGTTTGTATCCATTGACAAATGCCACTTTCAACCTTAGTCAGAGAAGCCTCTCTGCAGTGAATGATGATACATACGGAGACTCACAGCTGTTCAACGTGCTGAGAATAAGTGGCAGTTTAACACTGAGCCATAAACAGAAGACCTTTACCACCTTCTTCTGAGGCTGTGGGAATATGATGAAAAGGAAGTAGGAAAAAAATGTCATAAAACCAAAGATGGGAGAAGAGCTTTGTGAGACGCTATCTATATTCTGAGCATAACATAGGCATTAGAATCAGTATCTCCCAGAAACCCTGGTTGTCTCCACTGTGCCTGTGCAAGACTGGGACTGCCATCTGTAAAGCAGGGACTAGGGAGGGGCTCATGGGGACCTACGCCTCCCTGATTAACTATTGGTTGCCGGCAGATGCTGGGGCAGTCATTGTAGTCAGTTATGTTTCCATAGGTGAGTGCACCAGGCTCCAAAGGACAATTCCAAACCACAGTCACTCAGATAGCCCTGGTTTAAATCCCATGGATAACAACACAGAGAAAAGACATAAATGTTAGAAAGAAACTTATAGAGGACGGTAGAGGGAAACGGAGTAAGAGTAACTAGAATGCGTTATACACATGTGTAAAAGTGTCTAAAGACAAATATAATTAAAACCATTTTAAATAGAATGTGACTTTTTTATTTTTAAGCTTAAAATATTTTTGGCCTTTGAGATCCTCGTGGAACCGATTTCCACTGTGTTGAAATAGGAAAGTGATACCCAATGACCTGGAAAAATGGAGCTTAAAAAGCAAATTCACTAAAACTGAGCTTGATAAAACTATGATGGTACAAAAACATACTAGCACCCTTCACTTTGCAGGTGAGCAAGTTTGCAGAGTGTGAATGTATGTTTACAAGAAAGTAGAACAATTCAATTGTATAAATTGATCAGTCTGAGAAACCACATTAAAAACATAGCTTATTTGTACATGATTTTCAGTAAGTTCACATACTTTCAATTTTACTAAAGCTTCTGTCACCGGGCCTTCAAAACAACTTTAAATGATAATCATTAGCGATAAAGAAAGGAAAATAAGATTTTAAAGTTCATCACATTAGCATGTAGCTACCCTGGAGCAGATTTAACCTCCCAGCCCCCGCCCCCCCAAAAAAGTGTTACATTGAATCAAGAAAAGGCATATATTGTAAATATGAGCTCCTTACGCTGAGTTCGGGGGATGGGTTTCATGGTGCTTTGGGGAAATTAACTCTTTTTACTACATATGCTTTCTTTTCTCGTACTTTGCACCACAGTGACCTTTTCAATGTAACAGCCAAGCCTATGCCAATGAAGGAGAGGGAGCTTAGCACTTCCTCTCAGAAATACCAGAAAGATGCTCCCTGACTTTCTTTTTTCATGTAAGCAAACTACATGGCTGGACGCTGATGGTGGCACAATGTCACATTATAAGCAAACAAAATTTGCAATCAATTTCAGCTGACCACTTTGACAGCATGAATCGTTATTATTGTGAATGTGGTTAAAAAAATAACAATAGCGAGTAAAGCAGACATGCATTTCATTTTTTCTGTATTTTTATTTCTTCTCTCCTTCCTAGATATTCAGTATCTCTATAACATCATCACTCAAATGTTTTCATTGAATCCACTCATGAATTTAAGCCTTTCTTTACCAACTGCTAACACAAGCATGCTCTCACACACAGGGTCTTATGTCTGCTTATATCCCAAGGTGTACTAGAAGAGTTAAGGAGGCTGGGACTCTGGGACATTAAGCTTTAGCCAACTGACTGACAGGGGTGCCACCTCATTCTTTTAAAAGTTAAGACTGACTAGAGCTTTGATGAATCCAGACAGCACAGTGAACTCATTACCCATCACCCCAATAAACATAAGCTCGCTCACATATGCCCTGAAGGGCAGACAGATTTCACTCTTAAAAGGGCAGCACAATAAAAAAGCAACTTACAGTTCTGCTCTTTCTGCCCAAAGGCATACTCAGAACCCTATACTCTCACCAGAGGTGCTTCTGCTCTCAAGAGCCAGATGTCATCTCTCTCTCTCTGAAACGTACTTTTTCTCATTTGACCTTAATGACTTACAAGTGAATAAACATGTTTGATATTTTTCCTGCTTGCCATAATAATAAGTAGGATTTCAGGATGGTTTCCTCAGTGGTAATGATGCAAAAAAGACATCATTTGATTATCAAAATAAGTCAGTGAACTAAAGGCATACTTATCCTATTTTATATAAAGATCGAGATACTGGGGGCTCATGAATTTTAAGTAATGTGTTCATCATACATCTAGGTGTGCTAAAGCTAGATTTTGTGAATGCTTTTGATCCTTTTCTCTAAAACCTATTTAATGTTTGTAATACAACTGAAATTATCTGTCAGCTTTTCTCTTGTCCTTCCTTCTCCTTCTTTCCACAGAAGTAACACAAGTTGGGACAAATCTTCCCATATATATTTTTATAAATATGCATTTGTCTAAAAGCAATACGTAATGTTAGGACTATAGTGAATAGTAGTACTTTTCACTTCACATAGATATTGCTATGTTAAAACTGGTGATTAATTTCAGTCTTTTTTCTTTTTTAAATTAATTCTTAAAAATTTGCATATGACCTATCTTGATCATATTATTTCCCCTCCCCCAACACTTCCCCACCTCCCTACCTATATAACTTCATGTCCTCAATCTCAAAACATAAAACAAACAAATGTCAAAACAAATAATAATAAATAATAAAGAATAAGACAAAAAATACAAAAAAAATCAGTTTTCTCCAATGGAGCAACACTAGGTATATAAAACATATTCCAGAGCAGGCCCTATGCCCAATGGTAGGTGACCAATATAAAAAGAGATTGTATATTTCATTCATTTTAACTACTGTTTAAGACCTTACTATTTAAATACACATTTAGGCTATTAACAGATTTTTTTTACAATTAGCCATAGTTGCAATTAACAATATTGTATATTGCTTTATTTTATTCATATATATATGAATTATATATATAATTAAAATTAGGTTTCCATATCTATGTATTTTATCTATGTAAATTTGCAATTTATAAATTACTAAGTTGTTTGCACAATGATCTTACAAGGTTACATTTCGGTCTCATTACCAATACAGTTTCTGTACTCTCCAAAGACACTGAAGATGACCATATTCCAAATCACAGCAAGTTTATGACAAGTGATCCTTCAAAAACACAACATAAGATGATAACGGTTTCTGCCAGAGGAAGAGGTGCATCCCTGCAATCTCAGTACTCAGAGAGAGGAGGCTGGGGAGTTTGAGGAGAGTTTTTCTTTTTTTTCAAAAAAGATAGTTGTGAGAGTTTAAATGAAAGGGTCCCTATACGCTCATATATTTGTATGCTTGATCCCCAGTTGGTGGAGCTATGTTGGATTAGGAAGTGGAGCCATGTTGGAGGAGCTGTGTCACTGAGAGCCGGTTTTGAGGTCTCAAAAGTCTAGGTCATTCCCATTTAGCTCTCTCTGTCTTCTACTTGAGGACGAGAATGTGAGCTCTTAGCTCCTGCAACAGTACCATGGTTGCCTGCCTGCCTGCCTGCTGCCTTGGTCCATCCCATGGTGATCATGGAATCACCATCTAGAATCATGAACCTCAAATTAAAATTTTTTTCTATGATTTGCCTTGGTCATGGTGTTTTGTCCCAGCAGTAGGAAAGTAACTAAGGTAATGTTAGTTCCTAAGCCTAAATAACCATTCAGATCACCCAGTGGCCTAATAGACTACCGAGTTTTCAGACCTGGCCTCAGCTCTACCCAGTAAGATACTTGAAAATGACATCACAAAAGTTCACCCAGTGATAATACCATTGATACAGGTGCATCAGTTACACTTGCACTAAGCCAAGCTATATTCTGATATGTTATGCTAGGTTTTTCCCAGGTCTGCCCATTAGACTCATAAAAAGCTACACAGTATGAAGTTTCTAGGCAGCTACATCACCAAAGACAAATCTCATTCCTTCAATAATTGTTAATCACTCATGTCTCATTGGGTAGAATAAAGCTTTGAAGCCTAGTGATAATATGATTATTTTAGGCCACTCAATAAAGTGCATGGTAATTTGTTACAGCAATAGTAAAATACAAACAAACTAGGTCCTTGCTGCAAAGAAACTGATCTCAATGCGACTTGTCACCATTTCATGACCCAAAATTTCGGTTCACACCTAACCACTTCCACAGAACTTACGTGGTTCTAGATGAGCTAAGGTCACAACACACATGTTTTGTACACAACCTCAGAAAACTAAGACCACAATCTAGGGCTGGCTACAAAGGTGTAAATGTGTAATCACACTTGGTTTTATATTTACTGATGCATCTCTTGAGGTCTTTTTACTTCAATAAAGGGGCCTATTTTCACTGGATGCTACAACTTATATAGGAAGTACCAGCATCATCCTGTTTGCTTCTCTATGCTGAGTACCAGTCTACTTAACATTTTTTTTTATTTCAGTCTTTCTTTCCTTTTTCCTTTCTTTTTTCCTTCATTTCTTTCGTTCTTTTATTTATTTTTGAGGGAGCAGGACAGGAGATGTCCAGACAGGTGCAAGAGGGCCTCAAGTTTCCTTGAAATAACGGTTCTTCCTTCTGCCCCAACCTGCTAAGTGCCAGGATTAGTGGAGCACATCACTACCCCTAGTATCTTTATATTTGATAATTTCATATGCCCTATTGCTGTTTTCTGACAGGAGCTTATTCTACCTTGATCAATTCCCTTAATTCCAAATCTCAGGACAAAGGAGGTAGAAGTCCTCTCCTTTTTACAGTGAGTGGCTTTTTCTTCATCCAAACTGCTGACTCACTGACATCTGCATTACTGAGATTGCTGCTCAAAGACTTCTCCATGATGCCTTTCTAATGCTTGCCTTTACAGAGAATAACTGGTAGTTCCTTTCACTGAAGAAGGCAAAAATAATTATCTGATAGGCCCACCCACTGAACACAGAACACTAGTGTCTGAAGACATTGAGAAGTTTAGAAGAAATAGGAGTCAAACTAACCTGGCTTTTCAAAAAAATCTGTATGTATGCATACGTGTGTGTGTGTGTGTGTGTGTGTGTGTGTGTGTGTGTGTGTACATATGTGTAATGTTTCTGTGTCACACACACCGGCGCCGTGTCTGCGTGGGCAGAAAACACCTTGGGGTGGGTTTGCACTGCAGAGCTAAACTTCCTGAAAATAGAGATGAGCTACAAGAAAGAATACTATTTATTAATTACACGCGGGAGAACCCAACCCTCTCCTGCATGTCCCATTGTCTCTGCTGAGTGTGTCTCTCAGTCCCAATGGCGCAATATCCCAATGGCGCAATACAATGCTTAGAGGCTGGCAGGTGGGACCCAACACATATGTGTGTAAGTAAAGGCACACAAGTGCCATATAGTGGATGTATATGTCAGAATCCTTGTCCTTTATCTTGTTTTAAGATAGGTTCGGTTTGCTATTCACTGTTGCATATGCCAGGCGAGCAAGACCAGTGATTTCCAAGGAATTTCATATCTCTGCCTCATGCCTCACAATAGAAATACTGGAATTACAGGTGCATACTATCATATCAAGCTTTCATATTTGTGTGTGTGTGGGGGGGGGTTCTGGGAATTCAAGCTCATGTCCCCATCAGGCTTGTGCACAGAGCTATCACTCCAGCCCACACACTGAGATTTGAAAGTTAAATTACTTTATTGGAGGACTACTACCTTGTTTAAGGTTCATGAGAACCTCTAAGATGTTGTAGGAGAATTTCATAAACTTATTTGACAAAAATAACTGCCCCTGTTTTATCTAGTGACCTTGAAGAACTAATATTCTACACCCCAAAAAAGTTGAAGAAGTATCCTACTAAACAAACAAAGTGCTTATCAAACTGTGATCTTTAGTTTATCTCCTTTTATACTGAAATTTACAACTGTACAAGCCAGGACATGTGGAGGTAGATTTTCTTTATCTCTGTAATTCTTCCCCTGCTCTGCCTTTTGGTTCACATATTCAAACTCTGCATAGAACAGTCATTTCAGGTAGGTATTCACGTCTAACATTCCTGGGTGGGATAAGGTAACAATGATAGCAAACATTTATCAAGTACTATGTGCTAAAAAAAATAGTATTTTGTTTGATACCACAATGCTCAGTGCAAATCTACATTTGCAATGCAAGGAACTTTAATTCTTGAAGGTGGTAAATCTTCATGGGCAAAGTTGAGAACAAACTCAGTATTTTTAACTTGCCATGGGGTAATAACATTTCTAGCAGCAGCACATTTGCAAATGCCAGAGAATTATAGAATTACTTTTTTGTGCATAAAACAAATGAGCAAACCAAATTTATTCTCCTAAATCAATACCAAACTACTGATAGTGTAATTGTAAACTTGTTGAAGATAAATTGAAACATCTGGCCCTTTTTTAATTCAAATGGATATCAATGAATGACCACTGATACTGCTGTTAAAGAAAACTAAAATTTGTTCTGCAAGCTGGGCATTAATTATTCAAGCAATCTCCAAAGTAAATGCTAAAGGAAGTATGATGTCAGTCTCTGAAATTATTCTTAGATCATAAAATATTTCTTTAAGTGTATATAGAGGATATTTGAGGGAACTATGTGTCCTCAAAGGAGCATACACTTGGCTTTTTTCATTTTTATAAATAATAATAATAATAATAATAATAATAACCCAGAATTCAGGAAGCCACGGCAATTGGGTCTTAAGTTTGAAGGTAGCATAGACTACATAACAAATTCAAATTCATCCTGAGTTGCACAAAAACCTAACTTCCCTCCCAAATAATAAAACCATGTGATAACTTTTATTCCCATAGTCAGTGTCTTTTGTAACCCAAATCCCTTCAAGCTTCTATAGCATATTGATACTGTAGGATTTCTATTAGTGATAATCACCAAGTTTTACCAGTCTTTGAATTTGACACAACAATGCCCTATTGTCTTCAATTAGAAACCATATTAAGGGTTTCTAGGCACTCCTGGAGAGTGACTATATATAATATGAGGATAATTCACTGCCCTGTGGTTCTTTCGTTTACTTTCACTGTCCCTATTCACTTCTCTTATTTGCCTTTAATGTTATTATTTATTATATTTAATAGCATTTTTTACACAATGTATTTTGATTATTTTTCCTAATGTGAATTGCCCAACAAAGGGGAGTGAGAACCTGTAGAGACCATATCCAAAGGTTGGGCATGGCCCCCAGTTGAGGGACTGGGCCACCCATCCATCTCAAAAACATTAACCCAGAATTGCTCCTATCTAAAGGAAATGCAGGGACAAAGAGTGGAACAGAGACTGAAGGAAAGGGCATCCATAGACTGCCCCACCTGGGGATCCATCCCATATACAGTTACCAAACTCAGACACTATTGCTGATGAAAAGAAGCGCTTGCTGACAGGGGCCTGGTATGGCTGTCTTCTGAGAGGTTCTACTAACACTTGAGCAATACAGATATGGTTGCTCGCAGCCAACCATAGGACTGAGCACGGGGACCCCAATGGAGGAATTAGGGGAAGGACTGAAGGAACTGAAAGAAATTGCAACCCCATAGAAAGAATAACAATATCAACCAACCAGATACCCCAGAGCTCCCAGGCACTAAACCACCAACCAAAGAGTAGACATGGAGGGACCTATGGCTCCAGACACATATGTAGCAGAGGATGGCTTTATCTAGCATCAATGGGAGGGTAGGCTCTTGGTCTTGTGGAGGCTCTCAATGACCCAGTCTAGGTGAATGCTAGGGTGGGGAGGTGGGGAGCTTCCTCATAGAAGCAATGGGGAAGAGCATGGGATAGGGGGTTTGCAGAGGACAAACCAGAAAGGGGGATAACATTGGAAATGTAAATAAATAAAATAACCAATAAAAAAAGAGAGAAAATGACTCTATAAGATGGGATTGTAGGCAAGCCTATAAGGCATTTTTAAAATTAGTGATTGATGTGGGAGGGCCTAGACCACTGTAAGTGGGGACACACCTGGGCTGGTGATCCTGGGTTCTATAAGAAAGCAGGCTGGGCAAGCCATGATAAGCAGGCTAGTAAGCAGCATTCCTCCATGGCCTCTGCATCAGCTCCTGTCTCCAGATTCCTGCCCTGTTTGAGTTCCTGTCTGACTTCCATCGATGATGAACTCTGATAATTAAGTCAAATAAACTCTCCTTCCCAACCTGATTTTGGTTATGCTGTTTCTTCACAGCAACAGGAACCCTAACTAGGACACCTGCCCAACTCCTGTTCTTTTCCTCTCTTAAAATTAGAGAAAGAAAGATAACAACAACAAAACAAAATCTCAAAGACAAAAACTACCAAAACAAAAAGTACACCTACACACAAAAGTATGGAGTCCTCTGTGTGTTGGACAACTGTTCCTGAGTATATAGCATGCCCTGGACTGTGATTCACATAACAGGTGTTACTCCATTAAAGAAAACTGATTTTCCTCTCCTGTCAGGTATCAATTACAGCTTCTTGGTCTGCAGTGGACCTTTGTGCCCATTTCCTCTTCTCCATGTTGGGATTTGTGTCTGTCTTGAACTTGTGCGGGTCACAGGCATGCTCTCACAGTTTCTGTGAGTTCAGATGTCCTCAACCCTGTTGTGCTTGGAAGATTTCCTCTTCTCTCACAATTTTTCCAATCACCTCTCCCACACAAATCCCTATGATTCAAGTAAATTCTTCAGTGCCAGGAACTGGTTACATCTAGTTGAGTTAGAGGCCAAAGAGGTCTCATATATTCTCCCAAACACTACAAGCTATGGCCAAGACTTACATGACTGACAGTGATGCATTGTTGTTATAAACACCACGTGTCATCAAACATAGATAAATCAAGTGAGGAAACAGCTAAAAGATGCACCTCTACAGACTGGAATTTACAGTGCCTGAAGGTACTATACATACGACCAGAGGGAAAAAGCAACCGTCTCACCCAGCTATGGACCCTGTGACCTACAACAGTGACTGTCACTTGTACAATACAAGATACACTTGTACAATAGTGGCATGAATGTAATAGGAGTAACAAACCAAATTTTGATTGGACTTTATGCTCACTACATGAAATGGAATCCATACCGGACACTTCTAAATCAGCTGAGAACCTGAGACTAGGCAGGCCGTGGGCCTTAGGGGAAAGCCTATTACTATTGTGCTACTAAAGTAACATAGACATAAAAGGACTCTAAATAATATATTAAGATAGCCATAGTTAAGTGCCGCAGTCAACCTTGGTAAGAGAAGCATCCTCTTCCAGTTAATGGTAATTAACATGGAAACGCACAACTGGACAATGTGAAAAGAGTAAGGAACTTTGGAGCACTCAGCCCTGAATGGGATATCTTTATGAAACCTCTCCACTTTCTTTTTTCTTTCTTTCTTCTTTCTTTTTCTTTCTTTCTTTTTCTTTTTCTTTCTTTCTTTCTTTCTTTCTTTCTTTCTTTCTTTCTTTCTTTCTTTCTTTCTTTTGCCATCGATAAGAAATTTACGATCTTTGCTCCGGTGCACTGCCAGGGAGAGTGCGGCCTGGGGAAGTGACACAGCTTCTGGGAAAGATCCCATTTCCGGTTCCAGTCATCTGGCAACTTTCCTGCCCAAGGAGGGGTGTCCGCGGGAGCAGTCTCCAGGCCTGAACCAGTAGGAAGGCCATTTTTGCTCCAGTGCACTGCCAGGGAGAGTGCGGCCTGCAGAAGCAACACAGCTTCTGGGAAAGATCCCATTTCTGGCTCCAGTTATCTGGCACCTTTCACGCCCAAGGAGGGGTGTCCACCCAGGAGGAGTCTCAAGGCCTGAGCTGGCAGGAGAGCCATCTTTGCTCCAGTTCCTTAGGCTCCAGTCTGCACTAGCAAGAGTGTGGACCTCAGAAGCTACACAGCTTCAGGACAGACAGAAGCAACCTAACTTCTGGGACAGACCCTG
>NC_034613.1:33681498-33685949 GCF_900095145.1 Mus pahari | reverse complement strand
TATAGGGAACTTTCGGGATAGCATTTGAAATTTAAATAAAGAAAATAATATAAATAAATAAATAAATAAATAAATAAATAAATAAATAAATAAATAAATAAAAGATGTGTAAAAAAGCAGAAAAAAAAAGAAATTTACTTATTTTTTAAAAAATCCAAATGCTGGCATTGTCCAGAAAATTTTAACAGGTTTATTTATAATTGTTATAAAGTTGAGCTGTTGAAATGTGTTCACTGAAACCTTTTTGCTTGCATTAATGCTTTACATCTTGCATTTATATAAATTCACACACAAATGAACGTGGAGAAACACCAATACCTGATTTTGTCCCCTATGTTTCCACTCACAATCATATACTTAGGTACCTTTGACCCCATGGAAAAAATATCTAACATTCAGAACTACTGATAACAGGAAGAAGAGGAAAAATACCTTTTTGAGAATGAAATGTTTCCCCTCATAGTGGACTCTTAAAATCGTTCTCCGCATATGCGGCGTGCTAGCTGGATATCTTTTGACATAATTGTTACACATTTGGCATGGATAGCACACAGATTGTTGTCTTACTTCGCTGTGCTGTAGCTGCTCTCCAACACCAACCAGTGTTGCTTCTTGCTTGCTGAGCTCCAGCCGAAGGAGAAGGGGGGTAAGTAAGTAGGTGACCATACCATGGCTCCTACAAAGCAGACTGCCCACAAATCCACTGGTGGTAAAGCACCCAGGAAACAACTGGCTACAAAAGCCGCTCGCAAGAGTGTGCCCTCTACTGGAGGGGTGAAGAAACCTCATCGTTACAGGCCTGGTACTGTGGCACTCTGTGAAATCAGATGCTATCAGAAGTCCACTGAACTTCTGATTCGCAAGCTCCCCCCTTCAGTGTCTGGTGCGAGAAATTGCTCAGGACTTCAAAACAGATCTGTGCTTCCAGAGTGCAGCTATTGGTGCTTTGCAGGAGGCAAGTGAGGCCTATCTGGTTGGCCTTTTTGAAGATACCTCTCCACTTTCTTAACTTGACAACATGGCATCAGCCATGTCTCACAATCACCTACTTGATCATCTCCTGACATCTCACCCAGCCTCCAGATTTTCTCCCTAATTATTAAGCACTGAAGTTTAAAGATGTCAAATCTGCCTTGGGCTGTGCTGAGAAGTGAGAGGAAATACTCCTTATACTCTATTATCTCTTCCCATGAAAGAAAGAAAAGTAAGGTGAAAGAAAGTAAATGGAAACCTCAGAAGCCACTTGGTGTCACATATAAATGATCAAGGAGACAAACAAGAGAGATTATGTTTTCCTTAATTATGATGCTCTGACCTTTCTGTAAACCATGTATCCCTATAGTAGTCTGTGAAACTTACATTCCAGAGTTAGAATAATATTCTTAGACAAAATATATAAGACAACAAAGGAAGCCAGTTACATTCAATATAGTAGTCAATCTACTTTTAAAGCAAAATTTTTATAGGACAATGCAAGTGCTTCATATTAGCATATTAAACTATCAACCATCATATCTAACATGACAATTAAATTGCATATGAATGAATAATATTTGATACATCTAAATATTATGGGATATGTAAATATCTGTGGTTTCTGCTCATGACAGATTCATAAATATGCTAGCATTATTGTGATCTGTTGCCTATATACATACTTGAGGTAAGTGCTGAGTTTTAAAAATATTCATGGTTCCCATGAATTCTATTCATGAACCTTGGGTTAAGAAGCACTACCTTCTGATAACTTCTCTTTAGACAATATTTACAGGGTTAGGGTTAGAAGACTTATACATGAATAAACACTGCATTGGTATAAACCTGGGCAAACCCAAACCCAAGGCATGACTTAGGCTGGGAATTCTTGTATATTTGTCTACAATGTTCATAAAAGAAAATCAATTGTTATTAAAATTAGGTTTTCATAGATAGTCAAGAGCTTTCCTTGACTGGGTCAGTCTTAACCTGGCTTATTTCACAGCCACCATGACTGTCACCAATTTCCCCAGCACATTGTGATGTAGGGTTTTTTGGTGGTGGTGGTGGTGGTGGTGGTGGTGGTGGTGCTGCTGCTGCTGCTGCTGCTGCTGCTGCTGCTGCTGGTGGTGGTTGAATGGTTATGTTTAATGGAGGGAAGGAATATTCTTGTTTGTCACTTAAAAAAAAAGAGAAAGAATGCAGTCTCTCTTTGTAGCTAAGACTCCAGAGCACAGTTATTATTTTAAAAGTAAATATGACCACAATAAACATGTTGCTCTGTAAGTCACTTTCAGAGAAAAAGTAGGGTCCTAAATATATCTCTCTTCTCTTCAGACCAAGAAGTGGTTAATAATGATTGAGATATGCTAAGCCACATTCTGTTCCTCATGTACATCTCAGACCTTTGTGTGTGCTATTCCCGCTCACTGGGCAGGACTCCGACTTCGTCTTTCCTGAGCAAAACCCTTGCTCCCTGCCAGGTAGCACTGATGCCCCTGGCTTTCCTAGGAGAGTTTATTGTTTTCTCCTATACGGTACTATTCATTGAACCTTGACTATACATATAGCATTGCGTTACATAAACTAGTTTATTGAATGAACTTGTCATAGCAGGGTATAAGCAAAATCCAATCTAGTTCTTTCACACCACCCTTCCACACCATAAGCTCAGAAGAGTCATTTTTCCCAATCTCTTCATGACATTTCAGACAGCTCTCCTACCTTGTTCACTGATTCTCAGATATTACAAAAAGTCTTCAATTTTTTAAGCATTAATTTCCAGTCTAGTCTAAATGCTTCACTCCAATGCCCATCTTTCAAAAACCATTCATTCCCCCAGTTCAGGTATGACTCAACAAGAAAATGTTGAGTCAAATGAGGAGGGAGAGGGGGGGACTGTCTACAGCTTTTTCTGGAGTTTAAACATGGAGGGGACTCTAAATTAAGAAATGATAATACAGGTTCAAGTATATTCTGGCATTGATTAGATAGTGTAGCAGATTTCCAAAGATGGATTTGTTTCGACAAAGTTTCTTGGAGGTCCCCCGTCTTCTCTCACCTATAGTCTCCTTGTCTTGAGCAACATCACCCACCCACACCCACCCACACCCGAAGCTAGCCTGTTTCAGTGAATTTGTCCTGGTTTTCTATCACTCAGTTCCTATGCTGGGTCACTTCACACCTGTGAGCAATTGTTCTAGGAGAAATCTCCTTTAAGATGACCTAACTCTAACTTCCTACTGTGTGCATTTATCTGGCTTCTGGAAAACCAGTCAATTTGCCTGTAGGTCAACAGTTATACACCCCCCTGCAAATACAGTCCTCTATCTCTTTCCTCGGTTGTCATAGGCTATTGTAGCCATATCCTCTCTCAGAACTGGAGAGAGGGATACATGATAACATGTCCTTACTGTTCTCGCAGAGGACCCGGGTTCATTTCCTAGCTCCCATGTCATGTGGCTTACAACCTCCTGTAACTCCAACTCCAGGGGATTCCATGGCTTCTGCCCTCTGCAAACACCTACAAACAAGTGCACATGGCTCTGTAACTCCAACTCCAGGGGATTCCATGGCTTCTGCCCTCTGCAAACACCTACAAACAAGTGCACATGGCTCTGTATGTGTATGCTTGTGTGTGTCTATTAAACATCACCTTTAGACCTTCCTTTTAGGTATGAGTCAGTTGCTACTTCTTAAAGCTGTGGATGTACAGGAAACACAGGCAAGCTCCTGGTGGCTGTAACTGTGTAGCAACCTTCCACATATGTGAAGTTAATTACCTTTGTTCTTTGAGGTGAGACAGAAACTCCCTGTTAATCCCACACTTCTCTTCAAAGCCATCTATCTACCATTTTCTTCCCAAGAAATCACTATTTTTTTCACATACACCTTAAAGGCAAGTGATAGATGAAGAGGTCGAGAATGCATTTTGAAAGCCACACCTTTCTACCTTCTTTGTAAATAATGCATCCTGGCATAGTTCCTAGTACATCCTAGTCTGAATTTTTTAAAATTATATTATTAGATATTTTCTTCATTTACATTTCAAATGCTATCCCAAATGTCCCCTATACCCTCCCCCCACCCTGCTCCCCTGCCCACTCACTCCCACTTCTTGGCCCTGGTGTTCCCCTCTATGGGGCATATAAAATTTGCAAGACCAAGGGGCCTCTCTTTCCAATGATGGCTGAATACATCATCTTCTGCTACATATGCAGCTACAGACATGAGCTCTGGGGGTACTGGTTAGTTCTTATTGTTGTTCCATCTATAGGGTTGCAGACCCCTTCACCTACATGGGTACTTTCTCTAGCTCCTCCATTGGGGGCCCTGTGTTCCATCCAATAGCTGACTGTGAGCATCCACTTCTGTGTTTGTCAGGCACTGGCATAGCCTCACAAGAGGCCGCAATATCAGGGTCCCTTCAGCAGAATCTTTCTGGCATGTGCAATAGTGTCTGGGTTTGGTGGCTG
>NC_034613.1:33674528-33681068 GCF_900095145.1 Mus pahari | reverse complement strand
TTTTGATCTTAGCCATTCTGACTGGAGTGAGATGGAATCTCAAGGTTGTTTTGATTTGCATTTCCCTGATGATTAAGGATGTTGAACATTTTTTTCAGGTGTTTCTCAGCCATTCGGCATTCCTCAGTTGAGAATTCTTTGTTTAGCTCTGTACCCCTTAGTCTGAATTTAAGATGGTGAAAACATAAACGGATTTTTCCCAATCTCTCCTAGACCCCATTCAAATAAAAGTAAATAGCAAACAAAATACAAAGAAATCAACCTTTAAGAGGCAAAAGAGCAAGCTGGAAATTGCCAAAAGAAAAGGTGAGGCTCAGATCCTAATGCATTACTTGGAGAGTGGGAATGAACAAGTTGACAGTTGAAACAGATGAATAAACCACAGACTAGAATATATTAAGAAGAAACAGGAAAAGACATGGAGATCTGCCTTCTTGGAAGTGATAGTATGTGCTATCAGTTGAGTTTTTAATCTTAGCCATTATGATGGATATGTGATGGAATCTCAGGTCATTTTGATTTGCGTTTCCCTGAAGACTAAGGACTTTGAACATTTCATTAAATGTTTCTCAGCCATTCAAGATTCCTCTGTTGAGAATTCTCTGTTTAGCCCTGTACCCCATTTTTCTTAATTGGGTTATTTGGGTTGTTGGTATCTAACTTCTTGGTTTCTTTATAAATTTTAGATATTAGCCCTTTTTGTTGTTGTTTTTCCATATGAAGTTGAGAATTGCTCTGTCAAGGTCTGTAAGTATTATGTTGGAATTTTGATGGGAATTGCATTGAATCAGTAAATTGTGTTCAGTAAGATGGCCGTTTTCATTTTGCTAATCCTACCAATCCATGAGCCTGGGAGATCTTTCCACCTTCTTATATCTTCTTGAATTTCTTTCTTCAGGGAATTGAAGTTCTTGTCATTCAGAGCTTTCACTTGCTTGGTTAGAGTTACACCAAGATATTTTATAATAATTGTGGCTATTGTAAAGGTTGTTGTTTCCCGAACTTCTTTCTCAGCCTGTTTATCATTCTTATAAAGAGGGTTACTGATTTCTTTGAGTTAATTTTGTATCAAGCCACTTTGCTGAGGGTATTTATCAGCAGGAGGTCTCTGGTAGAATTTTTGGAATTGCTTATGTATATTATTATATCTTCTGAAACGTATCCCCTTGATATCCTTTAGTTGTCATATTGCTCTGGCTAGGACTTCAAGTCCTGTGTTGAATAGATAGGGAGAGAGTGGACAACATTGTCTTGTCCCTGATTTTATTGGAATTGTTTAAAGTTGCTGCTCTCCACTTAATTTGATGTTGGCTATTGGCTTGCTATATATTGGTTTGATTGTGTTTAAGGATGTGCCTTGTATTCCTGATCTCTCTAAGACGTCTAAAATGAAGGGAGGCTGGATTTTTGTCAAAGGTTTTATCAACATCTAATGAGATGATCATGTGATTTTTTTTTTCAGTTTGTTTATATGGTGGATTATATTGATGGGTTTTCATATATTAAACCATCCCTGCATCCCTGGGATGAAGCCTACTTGATCATGGTGGATAATATGTTTGATATGTTCCTGGATTTGGTTTGCAAGTATTTAATTGAGTATATTTGTATCCATGTTCATGAGAAAAATTGCTCTGAAATTCTCTTTGAGTCTTTATGTAGTATAAGTATCAGGGTGACTGTAGCTTCATAGAATGAGTTTGGCAGTGTTCCTTCTGTTTCTATTTTGTTAAATCGTCCAAGGACTATTGGTATTAGCTCTTCTTTGAAGGTCTAGTAGAATTCTTCGCTGAAACCATCTGGCCCTGGGCTTCATAGTGTGTGTGTGGAGGGTGGGGGGGGGTTAGAAGACTTTTCATGACTGCTTCTGTTTCCTTGGGTGTTATAGGGTGGTTTGAATAGTTTATCTGATCTTGATTTAACTTTGGTAAGTGGTATCTGTCTAGAAAATCACCCATTTTGTTAAGATTTTTCAAATTTGTGGAGTACAGATTTTTGAAGTAAGAACTAATGATTCTTTGAATTACCTCTATGTCTGTTATGTCTCCCTTTTCAGTTCTGGTTTTGTTTATTTGGATACTGTCTTTGTGCCCTCTGGTTAGTCTGGCTAAGGGTTTGTCTATCTTGTTGAGTTTCTCAAAGAAGCAGGTATTCATTTCCTTGATTTTTTATATTGTTTTCTTTGTTTCTAATTAATTGATTTCAGTCCTGATTTTGGTTATTTCCTGCCTTCTACTCCTCTTCAGTGTGTTTGCTTCTTATTATCTAGCTCTTCCAGATGTACTTTTAAATAGCTGGTATGAAGTTTCCACTTTCTTTATGGAGGCACTTGGTGCTATAAACGTTCCTCTTAGCACTGTGTCCCATGAGTGTGTTGGCTTCCTGGTGTTTCTGCTATTGTTGTTTTTGTTGTTGTTGCTGTTGTTGTTGAAGTCCAGCTTTAATCTATAGCGGTTTGATAAGATCCAAGTGTTATTTCAATTTTCTTGTATCTGTTGAGGCTTGCTTTGTGATAGACTATTTGGTCAATTTTTTCAGAAGGATCCATGAGGGGCTGAGAAAACGGTATATTCTTTTGTGTTTGAGTGAAATATTCTGCAGACATCAGTTAGTTTCATTAATTTTCTCTTTAGTTTTTGTCTGGATGGCCTGTCCATTGGTGAGAGTGGGGTGTTGAAGTCTCCCACTATTAACTTGTGGAGTTTGATGTGCTATTTAAGCTTTAGCAATACTTCTTTTACAAATGTGAGTGCCCTTGTGTTTGGGGCATAGCTGTTCAGAATTGCAATATCATCTTGGTAGATTTTTCCTTTGATGGGTATGAAGTGTCATTCCATGTCTCTTTTGATTAATTTTGGTTGAAAGTCAATTTGATTAGATATTAGCATGGCTACTCCAGCTTGCTTCTTCGGTTTGTTTGCTTGGATTTTTTTTCTAGACCTTTATTTGAGGTAATATTTATCTTTAGTGCTGAGGTGTGTTTCTTGTATACAATAGAATGATGAATCCTGTTTTCACATCCATTCTGTTAGTCTGTGTCTTTTTATTGAGGAATTGAGTCCATTGTCGTTGAGAGATTTTAATGACCAGTGATTGTTAATTCCTGTTATTTTGATCTTGGTGGTTTAAGTGTGTGTGTGGGTGTGGGTGGGTGGATGTGGGTGTGCATGCGCGCACGTGCGCTTCCCTTGTTGATAGTATGGAATTAGTTATTTCCTGTGTTGTCTTGTATGTAGTTATCCTCCTCAGGTTGGAGTTTTCCTTCTAGTATTTTTTGTAAGGATGAATTGTGAATAGATATTGTTTGAATTTGAATTTTTCTTGAAATAACTTGTTCTCTCCATCTATGGTGATTGAGAGTTTTTCTGGGTAAAGTAGTCTAGGTTGTCAGTTGTGAGTTTTTTAGAGGTTGTAAGATATCTATCCAGGCCCTTCTAGCTTTTTAGAGTCTCTGTTGAGAAGTCAGTTATAATTTTGCCAGGTCTGCCTTTGTATGTTACCTGGCCTTTTTCTCTTTTGGCTTTTAATATTCTTTCTTTGTTTTGTAAATTTTGTGTTTCAAAGAAAATGTGGCGGGAGGACTTTCTTGTCTAGCCCAGTCTAAGTTGTGTTCTGTAATCGTCTTGTATGTTTTTAGGCATCTCTATCTCTAGGTTGGGAAAGTTTTCTATGATTTTGTTGAAAATATTTTCTGAGCCTTGGAGCAAGGACCCTTCACCTTCTTCTATTCCTATTATTCTTAGGTTAGGTCTTTTTTATGGTACCCAGACTTTCTGGATGTTTTGTGTCAAGAATTTCTTAGAGTTAACATTTTCTTTGACTTATGTATTGATTTCGTCTATGGTATCTTCTCCACCTGAGATTCTTTTATTATTATTATTATTATTATTATTATTATTATTATTATTTTCTTTATTTACATTTCAAATGCTATCCCGAAAGTTCCCTATACAACCCCCCGCCCCTATTCCCCTACCCACCCACTCCCACTACTTGGCCCAGGCCTTCCCTTGTGCTGGCTCATATAAAGTTTGCAAGACCAAGGGGCATCTCTTCCCAGTGATGGCCGATTAGGCCATCTTCTGCTACATATGCAGCTAGAGACACAAGCTCAGGGGGTACTGGTTAGTTCATATTGTTGTTCCACCTACAGGGTTGCAGCCCCCTTCAGTTCCTTGGGTACTTTCGCTAGCTCCTCCATTGGGGACTCTGTGTTCCATCCAATAGCTGGCTGTGAGCATCCACTTCGGTGTTTGCCAGGCACTGGCATAGCCTCACAAGAGGCGGCAATATCAGGGTCCCTTCAGCAGAATCTTGCTGGCATGAGCATCAGTATCTAGGTTTGGTGGCTGATGATGGGAGAGAGATTCTTTCTTCCATCTCTTATGTTCTGTTGGAGATGGTTACATCTGTAGTTCCTGTTCTCTTCCCTAGATTTTCCATCCCTAGGATTCCCTCATTTTGTATTTCCTTTATTGCTTCTATTTCCATTTTCAGGTCTTGAAGAGTTTTATTTCCTTTACCCATTTTAATTGTATTTTCCTGTATTTTTTAAATGGATGTATAAGATTGGTTTTAATGTCATTTTCTTGTGCTTTGCTTGTGTTAGGATATCCAGGGCTTGCTGTAGTAGAGTAGCTGTGCGCTGAAGGTATCATATTGTCCTGGCTTTTGTTGATAGTGTTCTTTCAAGGGCCTTTAGCCACCTGGACGGCTTGAGTCCCTGGATGTTAGTGCTGTAGTAGATATTAGGTAAGAGCCTAACATCAATGATGCTGGTGTGGCAGGCCCTAGACTGTATGTTTCTAGATCAGCAGATCTGATATAGGTGTGCTGAGAGGTCGCAGAAGAATGGGGGTCCAGTGAGGAGAGCAGACTGCTCAGGGTAGCTGGGGGTGCCCCAGAGAACTCAGTGGCCAGGGAATTTGGATATCTGAAGGGAGTCTTACCTGTATACTTCTGAATCAGCAGGTCTGATGAAGGTGGATGGAGAGGTGGCAGGATAATGGAGGTCCACAGGGGATAGCAGGCAGCTCAGGGTAGCTGGGGCATGCCCCAGAGGACTCAGCAGGCAGGGAAGATGGGTGCAGGAAGCAGGATTTTTTTTTAATTTGTGCTATGGAGAGAGTAAAGATTTCCACTTTTATATATTATTTTATTTATAGCTAAAAACCCATCTTTAGTATTTCCAGAGCTTTGTGTCAGAGAGTCAATTCCCAATTCACCACAAAGGAAAACTTCTCAACTAACCCACCCTTATGACCCTAGAATAAAGATTTCCTCACTAGAAATCTCAATTAGCTACCAGAAGAGAGAAAACTTGCCTGGAAAACCTGTTTTACACAGCAGCAAAGGAGAAATGCACACCATCTCTTCAGTACCCTTTCTTCAAATGCCCATGGACAAGATAAGATGAGACTTTGTTTCATAAAAATTAACTGGCAAAAAAAAAAAACCTGTCACATCCATGTAACCAACTCTTGGAACACTTATAACAGCCTTGAAAGGTCTAAAGAAAATATTATAAATGACTAATCTATAGTAAGAGAGGGATAGTTGCCAGCCTACTATCACCCCCCCCCCCAAATGTGCATGTCAGCCAAAGATCTATGATGGCAGCTTGAACTTCTGGTACATGTTTTCAATACCAGGCAGAGCAATACAGAATTTCCATTCGCAAAATTATGGTTGCTCATTTCTATGTTGTAAAGTCAACCTTTCGTCACTGTGAGAAAATACCCAAGAAAATTGGCTCACAGGAAAAGACACTTACTTGGCTCATAGTTTCAAACATCTTTATCCATGATTGTTTGGCCGAATGGTTTGAAATTCTGATGGAAGACGTGTATAGAAGGAAACATGTTTAATGGAGAATAGCCTGTCTAGATTCAAAACAGATAGCTGCAAGGCTACACCCATAATGTCTCACCAATTGTTACGACCCAAACATGAGCTGAACAAAGAGCACACCCCCAAACACACCAAAGCACATGGAGATGCCAAGAAGGCCTCAGCACTGCAAAAGGAACTACAGCCCTGAGAAACATACAAACAAGTAACATATGGACTCACCAGGTTTTATTATAGAATATATATGTATATATAAATACATAGATACAAACAATAGCTGATGAAGAAGGAAAACAGAGATGAGTATATGGGAGAGTTTGAAGGGGAGAAAAGGATAGGGAAAATGTAATTAAAACACAACCTCAAAAACAAACAAACAAAATACACAAACAAACAAACAAGACATACGGAAGAACTGTGAAAGCCATGAATATGCCCAAGGCTGAATCTGTGTGCAGACAATATTAATTTTCACGTCTGGGTGGGTGAGCTTCTCATCTCATCCCATGCATGAAGTGAAGACTGAGGCAGTCTATACTTACCCTTATATGATAAATAAGCAGGAACTAGAGGACAGTCTTTAAGAGATAAGGGATTGAGGTCTGAACCAGAAGGTGAGCCATCTTGGTTCCAGTGCTCTGCCAGGGAAAGGGTGGACTAGAGAAGAGTCACAGCTTCTGGGAAGGAACC
>NC_034613.1:33640667-33673167 GCF_900095145.1 Mus pahari | reverse complement strand
GAAGTCAAGTTTAGTATTATTTAAATTTGATTACAAATTTAACTTGACAATTTTTAATATTTAGCATAGTTACTAATACAATAACTAAAACAATATACGGTAAAAGAAGTGTAATAGTTTGGTATCTCAGTGGTAGAAAGCTTCCTTAGATATTCAAGTTCCTGGCTTTGATTCCAAGCACTATAAACACCAACCATATAAACAATAATAGGATGACAATATCATGCAATTGTTTGCACCTATAAATCCAGTATTTGTACCAGAGCAACGGGATCTTGAGTTCAAGGCCAGTTAATAGTGAATTCCAAATTGTTCTGAGATTATGCTTTAAAATAGATCGTCATCATCAGATAAAGAAATTATAAAATAAACGTATACATTGAAAATTAAATACAAAACAAAACAGTGATAAAGGAGATCAAGAAAAATAATGTAATCCATATACAAAACAAATAACAGAAATAAATAAATGTCTTTATTAATTACTGTAGGAAAGGACAAAAAACTCTTCAGTTAATTGAGAATAGAACATCTCATCCAACTACATGCTATATATAAAATGCATAGCAGAAACAAAACATACACAAAACTAAAATTGAAAAAAAATGAAGAAATAAATAAGCAGCTTAACTATACAGATTTAAAACTCAAGCTTGACAAATACAGAGGAGAATGTTCACAATCAACCACTGGACTGAGCGTGGGATCTCCAATGGAGGAGTTAGGGAAAGGACCAAAGGAGCTGAAGGGGTTTGCAGCCCCATAGGAGGAACAAGAATATGTACCAACAGTACCCCCAGAGCTCCCAGGGACTAAAACACCAACCAAAGAGTGTACATGGTGGGACTCAAAGGCTCTAGTTGGATATGTAGCAGAGGATGGCCTAGTTGGTCATCAATGGGAAGAGAATCCCTTGGTCCTGTGAAGGCTCTATGCCCCAGTACAGGGGAATGCCAAGGCAGGGAGGCAGGAGTGGGTGGGTGGGGGAGCAGCCTCACAGAAGCAGGGGGAGGGAGGATGGGATAAGGGGAAACAGAGAAGGGGATAACATTGAAACGGAAATAAATAAAATATCCATTAAAAAAACCTCCAGCTTCCACTTACTATTCTGGATAAAAACAAATTACACAAAAGACTAGCAGATACTAATATAAATCAATTAACTCTCTCAGATCAATACTCCATGGAAAAATAGTAGAATAAATATAGTTCTGAATGCCATATGGAATGTTCCTTAGGATAAACTATATAGTGTGCTAAAAATAATTCTGAATAAATCTTAAAATATTGAAACCACACATCTAGGTCCAAAAGCATGGGACTTGCAATCATCTATATAAGGAAAATGGGAAATATATCAAGTTTAAACAACCCATTCTTAACTACTATGTCAGGAAAGTTAGGAAATAGTTTTAGACGAAGGAAGATGAATAAAATTATATATACACATTCACTAGATGCAGTGGAGGTGGTGCCAAGAGAGAAATCCAAAGCTATGAATATCTGCATTTAACTTTTTTTTTTAATTTGATGTGGTGGCAAGTACCCCGTAGCACTCAGAAAGTAGAGTCAAAAGAATTGAGAGCACAAGGTCTTCCTCATCTACATAGTGACTCTGTCTCAAAATTAACAGGGGAGAAATAGGAGGAGAAGTACTACAATAACCCAGCTTTCTGTTATAAGGAATCAGAAGGCCAGGAAAAACAAAACACTAAACCTAAGGTGACTAGAATAAATAAACTGTAAAATGAAGTAGTGAATAGGGAAACAACGAAGTAAAGTCATGAATTCAGGATGTATTTGGTGGGCTGGGAAGGTAGTTCAGTGGACAAAATGTTTGCTACACAAGCATCCCCAGCACACACATAAAAAGCAAAGTGCTGTGGCACATGTATGTAACCCTAAGAGCTGCGGGGTGGGGGCAGAGGCAGGCAGATACCAAGAGCACCTAGTTGAACTCAGTCTGAGTTCTGGGTCCAGTGAGAGATCCTGTCTTAAAACGATAAGGTAGAGAGCAATTGAAGAAAACTCTCACCATCCACCATCCACCTTTGGCACTCTCTCTCTCTCTCTCTCTCTCTCTCTCTCTCTCTCTCTCTCACACACACACACACACACACACAGGACAAACTTAATCTAGACAGACTAAGAAGACAGAATATACAAATCACTCCAATCAGAAATGAATGGATTATTGCAATGCATACAGAAAAGATGCTCAATGTCATTAGTTACTCAGGAAATAGAAATCAAAACCCACAATGAAATGCTTCACACTTACCCACTAGCTGACTATAAAAGAAAGTGAGAAAGGAAAATGGGGAAAGAAAACAGCTGGAAAGGACATGGAGAAATTAGCAACCGTATCCATTCCCAATTAGGACGAAAATGCAGCCACTGCAGAACATGATTTTTCTCCGTAACATTCCCATAGAATTACCTCATGATACAGTCCTTCCCGGGGCAGGTGTGTGTACACTCAAGAGAACTGAAAATGTATGTTCACACAAAAACTTGGAACCAATCTTCACTGCAGCATTTTAAATAATTGTCTGAAAGCTAAAACAGTTCATATATCCATCATCTGATGGCTGGATAAGATGCAGGTAAGTATAAAAATTAATGAAGCACTGACACATGCTACATCATAGATACACTTTAAAAGGATGCACCAGAAGGACAAAGGCAGAAACATGTGGCTGTGTATTCTATCATTTTATTGATATGAAATTCCAAACTAGACAAATCCATGAGACAGAAAACAGGTTAATGATTGGTTGTGGTGCTTATGGGGAGTGATGAATTGATTGTGACTACATAATGGATGCAAAGTTAGCTTGTCAAGGTTATTGAGCTATCCTGAGACTAGATATGGATGCTAATTGCAGAGCATTGTGAATTTATGATCACTGAGTCATATATTCAAGTAAAACCTTTATGTTATATCTACTTTAGCATAATAAGAAACATGTGAGTGGCCTGATCAAGTACAACATTACCAGTAACGGGCAACATTCTGTTTTTGTCTGTTTATGTGTGTATATGTAGAAGAATAGTTTGGGGAAGATGAAGGGAACCAGAAAGAAAAGGTAGGGATAGAAATTAAAGATAATGATAAGGTGAATAGGGGCATGAGATAATGCATGAAGGTGTCACAATGAAAATCATCATTTTGTATGCTGATTTAAAATTAATTAGTAGTTAGATTTAAGAAAGAAAAATGGAAAAACAAACTTCTTTATTAATTATTTATGTTACATTCTGATTGCCGATTCCCCACCCTCCTCTCCTCCCAGTCCTTCCCTCTCTTGTCACAACCCCCACCCTATTTACCTCCCATCCCCAGCTCTTCAGAAAAGGGGAGGCCTCTCATGGATTTCAACCAGCCAAGGCATACCAAGTTGCAGTATGATTAGCTGCTTCTTCTCCAACTGAGGCTAGACAAGGCAGCCCAGTAGGAGGGAAGAGTCCCGAAGGCAGGCAGCAGAGTCAGAGACAGCCCCTGAGTTCACTGTTAGGAGTCCCACATGAAGATCAAGGTACACAACTGTAACATGTGTGCAGAGGGCCTAGGTCAGACCCTGCAGGCTCCCTGGTTGGCAGTTCAGTCTCCATGAAACCCTGTGAGCCCAGGTTAGTTGATTCTGTGGGTTTTCTTGACCTCTCTGACTCTTACAAGCCTCCCTCACTCCTCTTTTTCAGGATTCCCAAAGCCACACTTAATAAAACAAAGTTCTTAGTGTTATTAAAGGTGACTCCATTCTAGCACTTAGAAGACAGAAAAAGGAGGATCAGTTCAAGGTCATCCTTAGCTACATAATGAGTTCAAGGCCAGCCTTGGCAACATATGACCTTATTTCAATAAAAAGAAAAAAGGTGATTTCAACATATGCATACAAGAAAGGTGATTGCACAGGTTCGTTCATTTTGGTTTATGTAGATTAGAAACTTTGAAAACTAGATTTTTTTCTAAACATCTAATTTCAACTTACTAATGTTATTCTCATTATAATTAGTCCAAATTACAAATGAAATCACCTTAGATATTTAAATTAGTAAATATATTTAATTTTCTTTTTAAATACTTTAAATGCCTTTAGCACTCACTGAACAATTAAACAACCTCAATAAGTGCTTTAACAATTCTAGTAAATATACTGAATGAAATGTATAAATACTGGTGAATCTTATCTGTGTAAATATCCAAATTCTGCTTGCAATCTCATTTTTTCTTACTTTTAAGCCAAAAATATCAGATTCAGTCATAAAGCTAAACTGTACTCTTGTGTGTCAAATTTCGATGAACATTACAAATGTTTTAAATAGTGTTTATATACTACAAATCATTATTCATTTGAAATGTTTTTTTGATTTTGTAATTTTTAAATTCACATTTATTCATTCATATATACATATGAGAGAGGGAGAGAGAAAGGGAGAGAGAGAATGTGTGTGTATGTAGTCTATATGTGCACATGAGTACATTATCTGGTTCACGCATGGAGGTCAGAAGACAACTTTTCAGAAGCTGGTCCTTTTCTTTCACCTTTTGTGTCCTGGGAATTAAACTCAGGTCATCAAGTTGGCAGCAAATTCTGACCCACTGATCCATATTTGTGGCCCTCTTTTCTCTTCTATAAGAGATAAGGAAGGCACTATCAGGCATTTGAGTTTCAATAATGCAATGTTTGTTTAAAAATATAATGCTTGGAGAGGCTGAAGAGATGGCTCTGTGGGTAAGATCACTTGCTACACAAGCAGGACATTATTTTGGTTATTTTGGATCCCCATACCATGCTTTAAAAAAAGTGGGGTATGGCCACACACATACACCTACAATTCCAGTATTATGGGGGATTGCAGGGAGACAGCTGGATTCCGAATGGTTGAAGTGGACACAGAGGAAGCTTTAAATTCTGATGGTCTCTGGCCTTCTAGCTCTCTAACTATACTGAATGCTTGCTGGTAGCTTTTAAAGAATCCTAAAGAACTTTCTTGCTTATTCTATGGTTAAAAAAACCGCTGGCTTGGGCAATTGACACCTGTTGTCTAGCAGCAAGGGATTAAGAAAAGAATTTTTTGCTATGGCTCCCTTCTCTGGCCAGGGAGCCAGAAGCCTCTGGCTAAGCTGGTTAACTCTTTGTGAACTGAAGAGGAAGGAAAGGAAAAGAATTAAAATCTTTTACAAGGCAAATATGTCCCAAGCCTATTTCTCTTTTTAGTGTGGTTATGAAAGCTCATTGTATTTTGTATCATGCAGCCTTTACTTACTATTCTGAGGAGTGGGCACATTCTAGTCTTGATTCTGACTTTATTACATCTTTCTAGCAAAGTAACTAAGACCATCTCTTAAAATTATTTACATCAAATCATGAATTCTATAGAATCATTAATTCATCTAAATAGCATTAATTCATCTTTATGTTGATCTGCAGGAAATCTGATCAATAGGGTGAGCTAATGTCCAGGGATTATTATATTAATTTAATAATGACAGAAAAGGCATAACAGCTGTAAGAAGCAATCCTGAGATGAAGTCTCTTTGGGACTTGCTTCATAGAGCTCACCCGTAGCAGACCATGCAAAAATTGGTGGGCCACCTCCAGAAAACCTCCAGGAAGGCCACTTGCTAGCCTTAGCCTACCCTGGAGGGCTCCTGAATGGCCACTGTGGTTTGCTACGTAGCAGCCCCTCTCCAAGTACATGAGAGATCCTGTGTCAAAGGGGTAAGGCAGAGAGTAACTGAAGACCCTCTATATGTTCCTCTGACCTTCACTAGTGCCTTCAAACACAGTTGCACACACATGCTCATATACTACTTCACTCACATACATACACATATGTATTCTATTCACAAAAAAAGAATAAAGAATGCTAAAGATTTGTTTTCCAAATGAATGAGGGAATTATTATGAATGTTGAATGTGAGAGTTTAAAGGTTTAATTCCAGCACTCAGAGGGTAGAGGTGTGAGGATCAGGAGTTTAATGTCATCCTTGGCTACATAATTATGTTCAAAGCTAACCTGAATTATATGAGACCTTATTTCAAAAACATAAAATAAAATAATGAATTTTCAAAATGTTCTCTGAAACATTAAATGTTAACAAGTTACTACAACCCTTAAATGATATCCATGAACTTTGTGAGTCACCCACAACCCGGAGCGGCTGTGTCAGAAGTCACACCCCAGTACAAATGCTGACGTCACCACAGCTGTACAGAGCTGTCCCCTTTCAGTTAACCCTCCACAGCCTCAGTTCCCTAGCACTTCCCAAGAACCATGAGGCCATGTGCATGCAGAGCAGAATTGCATTCCACTGGCAGGGGTACAGGAGGAAGTGAGTAAGATCTCAGGTGAGGGTCCCCAGCCACTCTTCATAATGACCAAAAGAAGGGAGGGACAAGGAAAGAAATGGAGTGAAGGTAATAAACACGGCTTTTAAAACTAAGAAAGCTTTTTGAGAGTACAGAAAAGCCATGTTCCAAACATCAGCAAACTGAAATAGATTTTATTCAACTGATGGATTATAAGAAAATGCAATGAAATAGTCACAGAGAGAACATCCATTTCACTTTAATACTAGGAGCCATTAGAGGAGGTGAAGTAATTTTAGCACATTTACTGGCTTGGCATTTCTTGGCAAATTACATGACTCAACAGTGAACAATGATTATGCTATCATATATATGGTGCTTTATGTACTTTTTCTAATTTTGGAGTCAGCCTGAAGACAAGGCATGAAAGCTTTGGTAGTGGCGTTATATTAGTCAAGAGTCAGGAAAGCTGAATCATTATCGGTATTACAGAATAAGGTCTTGGTTCTAGGACTAAAGCTGCGAAATTTTGGAAGAGGTTGGCAAAGTAAGAATCGCAGAAAGTTTGAAGAACAGAAGTAAGCCACTAACCAGCCCAGCACATCCAGTTGCTGGAGTGGGAGAGGAAGGACTTTCTGATGGAGAACTGTGCCGATGGCTGTTCCCTTTGCAACTGGTATTCTATAAGATCAACAAATTTAAGCTAGTTACTTCGTGCATAAACACACACATACACGAACACCCCAATATGTATATGCACACTGATTTAAACTACATGTATAATAGATATGTAAAACATACACATACATATATGTGAAATGTCTGAATTTCAAATTTTAACTCCATTTCCTTCACTCCATCTCAAAACCTGAAACACTACCTGGGATGGCTGGTTCTCAGTCAGCAAGGCTGCCAGCACAGAAGAGTCTGCGTCCAAGTGCACAGAAACTATGAGTTAGAGCCCACAAGAACCCGCATCTGACTTTGACTGAATGTTGCAATAACAAGCAGAGACAAGATAGCTGCTTTATTTCTGCTTTCTAAATCTTGTACACATGTCTCTTTTGACACACCATTATCCTTGTGTCATAAAATGAAAGGGGGTTTGGAAATGATAACTCAAGTTTAGCTCGAATGACTTTTTTAATTATGAAGAAAGGAAGCCCATTTTAAAGTGTTTAAATCATATGAATTGTAACACTGGATAACCCAATAGTATGCTGGCCTTTAGGAAACAATAGCAATGAAACAATTGAAAAAAAAAACATGGACTTTAGACATCAGTTTTGCAATTTCTATTACTTAATAAATACGAGCATGCCACATGAACATCCTGTGGAGATGTGAACAAGGGATTGCATCCTCCCACATAAAGCACCAAACAGAGTACCCAACTCTACCAAAATTCAATTTGGTGAACCAACTAGCATCAGACTTCCTTCCTTACCGAAGTGTGAGTTCACCTCAAACCAGCTATTACATCAGCAGTCTCAGCCAGTACAAATGCTGATGTCACCACAGCTGTGTAGATGAAATCTTCCCCTTTCAGTTTCCTTCCACACTTTAATTCTCTAGCACTTCCAAGACCCTGAGGCCATAGGAGCTAAACAAAGAATTAGGGCAGAATTGCATAGCCCATCGGGGATAAAGTAGAAAGTGACTGAGCTCTCACTTTCTATGAAGGACTATCAATAGGCCCAATGTTTAGGGTCACTGAGGGCTGCAGCTACTTCCAATGAAGATAATGATGGTTGTTGTGTTAGAAATGAATGAAATGTGAATCAACTGGTAATGTATACATCTTAATGGTAAAGATGTCCTTTAAAATGCAAGAAAACAATTACACTGGAAGTCAGCATGGTGGTAAATAATGAGGAGTGGGGAGTTGTGGTAACCTGGAGAATGTAGAAGGTCCTCTAAGTGGTTGGCAAAGTACTGTTTCTTAACCTGGGTGACAATTTCAAAAATGGTTCTTTTCACAGGAGTTCATTAAGCTGCTTATATTTATTCTTTTGTTTTCTGCATCTGCTTCTTTTCATTAAAAAATAAGCAAGCAAACAAACAAAAACACTTTGCAAAATGATGTGGGGGGAAGTACATTCAAAAATATTTTCAGTATTATTAGTGACTTTGTTTTTATTTTGTTTTTCCTGTATTGAAGATATCATTGCTATTTTGGTAGAGCTAGGAAAGATGTTGTAGATCTAAGGCAAGTGGATTCACTTTGTAGGACAGCATGGTAGCACAGACCTGTAATCTGGAAGTGGAAACAAGACGATAAGAAGTTTGTGGCCATTCTTGTCTACATTGCACCCTTGAACTACTTGAAGCCTCAAACCAAGTAAATAGTAAAAGATATATTCATGGTTCTGTAAAACAAGGGAACATTCACTCACACACACACACACACACACACACACACACACACACTTTTACAAATTATAAAGCTAAATAGCAGGAATGAAGATGTATAACTACATGGAAAAGAAAAATAAATCTAAAAAATAATATTGAAGTACTTAAAGCAATAAAAAAATAAGCTCTGGCAAGTGATAGATGAAAGAATTGTATCCCCTGAGAAGGAATTTGACTGGTCTGCATTCTTCGTTCCTCTTTCCCATGGCTGGAAAGAAGTGGTAATGACTATCCGTTTTAGAAATAGACAGCACCCAAAGCTAAGGGTCACCAAGCTTTTTCTGTGAAAGACCAGAGAAATATTTTGAACTATTTGAATAATAAATCCTTTGTCACAATTATTCAATGCTGTTTCTGTAGCTTAATAATAGCTTTAAATAATATGGAAACAAGTGAGTATGTCAATATTCCAATCAACCTTTGAGTCGGAGTAGGTGTGTCACTGTGGGTATGGGCTATACCTCATCTTAGCTGCCTGGAAGCCAGTCTTCCACTAGCAGCCTTCAGATAAAGATGTAGAACTCTCAGCTCCTCCTGTACCATGCCTGCCTGGATGCTGCCATGTTCCCACCTTGAGGATAATGGACTGAACCTCTGAACCTGTAAGCCAGCCTCAATTAAATGTTGTCCTTTATAAGAAAAAAACATTCTTAGAAATGAGGGTAAGGGTCTTAAAGCCCACACCCAGTGACTCTCCTATTCCAACAAGGCCACACCTAGTCCAACAAGCCCACACCTTCAAATAGTGCCACTCCCTGGGCCAAGCATATTCAAACCATGACTGCAATTTACTCTCAAACAAAAGCCATTATCAAAAGCTGAATTTTCTCAATAATGTCCAAGTTTTCAAATTGTACATTTACCATTATGTTTTTAATTATTCTTTCACTGAATTAAAAAGTAATCCTATAGGAAACAATCTTGAAACACCCAATAACAAGAGCCTGGATAGAAAAATGCAATATATTTACAAAGTATAATGCTATATGTTGATAAAAAATAATGTACTGCAGAAATGTATAAGAAAATGAATGAATTTCAAAGTCATCATGCTAACTGAAATAAGCCAGACATAGAGAAGTACAGTGTTTAATTTCATTTATATGAAGTCTATTATGGGAAACTAAGCTATAGTCACATAAATCAGAACGCTGGGTTTTAATTCCATTTATAGGAAGTCTGTAAAAAGAAACTAAGATAAAATCACATTAATGGGAATAGTGGCTGTGGGTAGTGAAAGCTTTATCAAAGAGGAATAAGAAGAGATGATTCATCTCCATTGAGGTAGTGACTATATGCATGTGCACGCTAGTAAAACAAACAAAACTTGTATTGACTTTTGTATTTAAGCTATTTTATTGTTTATCTTTCACATGTCAATAGTGCTAATTGTTTTAATTCCTATAAAAAAAATAGCATTGAAACTGAGAGACACAACATTCTCTGACCCAGAGATCTGAGTCCCAAACTCATAGATCAAAATCAGCCCACAGGTATATTTCGTAGGAATTATTTTTTTTCAAACTAAATTTTTTGTCAAAGTTGGAGAACTTACATTAAATGTTTTTGGTTTTTTTAATCTAGCTTTTTCTGATGGAGAAAAACAAACAGATTTGACATTAGGCTTGTTTTTTTTTATTATTATTAAGTTTTATTGCATTATGATGAGAAAAGATACATAATTTCAATTTATCTTAATTTGTTAACATTTAAAAACATATTTTGAGTAAACGGACCTACATCACATTCTTCTTTCCCTTTTGTACCCCAACTCCTCCTGGAGGGACCCCCCTTCAAAACCTATAATACCTTTCTTTTTTATCATATTCTTTAAAAATTATAAAATATTGTAACAAAAATTAGTATTATAAAAGTTGTTTGATATAAAACAACAATCAGTTGAACAGTCTTATGTAGATGTTTGTTTACAGCAATACTGAAAATACATACGTTTTTCTCAATATAAATTTTAAATAACCCCAATATATTAACTGTATGATATGCTAAAATAATATATCACTATTATTTTTTTTTAATGAGCATAAATAGATAAAGTCTTTTTATTTGTTTGTTTGTTTTGTTTTTAGTAGAGCTTAAAATTTTGGCTCTTACTGTGGTACAAACACAAAATATGAACAGTTTTTGGACATTGGAGTTCATTGTAATAAGGCTGTACTTGAATGTCCCTCACATCGCCAAAGGATTTTACCTCCATAGTAGATAAGCTAAGAGTTGACAGTTCTGCTGTACCAAGGAAGGAATTGTAGGCTCAATTTTTGGATACAGATTTCCTGCTATGGTCAAAGCTACTTGACTTGAGTGATTGTAGTTACTCTCAGACCGCAGTGAACAGGCTAAATTCATTTAAGAAATGGTGTGTGTATTAAGATGATCTATCCATGAAGTCATTCATCGACTGTTTCAATGAACAGTGGTTCTGCTGGGAGGATGGCACAGATGTTATGTGAGGGTAAGATTCTGTGATGATTTTGAAAAGTATTCATCTCAGAAAAAGAGTAACTTACAAAGTCCTTTTCTTCAAAATTGATACAATAATTATAAATATCAAGCAAAGCCTTCAGTCTTACCCCTTGTTGTTCTCTTACAAGCCACCTCCCAAATTAATTGTCTACATTTCTTTTGGCTGTATAAATAATTTTGAAATATATAAGCTGTTCTGAAAAACATAGTATAGTGGAAAAACATCAAATAAACAGTCCTACTAATAGAGAGGCTGAGATAGGAGAAGCATGATTTCCAGACCATTATGTGGCACACAGCAGGACCCTGTCATGTACAAACAAGTAGAAAGTGTATATGGATTGTACAATATTGGACCTATTTCTCCCATTACCAAATTAGAGAGACCATGGGATGACAGCCACCAAATTTCTAATTCCTTAAACTTTTGAATTTCAATCGATTAGGATGTTAGTAATATTAATTTTCATATTAAGAGATATTAAGGAAAAGTGATTACTTCCTATTAATTTTCTTGTTAGAGATGGAATTATGTTTGTGTGGGTTTGTTGAAAGATCACTTTCTTGCTTTTTCTAGGGTGTAGATTCACTCTTTGTGTTGGTGTTTTCCATCTATTATCCTTTGTAGGACTGGATTTGTGGAAAGATGTTGTGTAAATTTGGTTTTGTCATGGAATATCTTGTTTTCTCCGTCTATGGTGATTGAGAGTTTTGCTGGGCATAGTAGCCTGGGCTGGCATTTGTGTTCTCTTAGGGTCTGTATGACATCTGCCCAGGATCTTCTGGCTTTCATAGGCTCTGGTGAGAAGTCTGGAGTAATTCTAATAGGCCTGCCATTGTATGTTACTTGACATTTTTCCCTTACTGCTTTTAAAATTCTTTCTTTGCTTAGTACATTCCTTGTTTTGATTATTATGTGACTGGAGGAATTTCTTTTCGGGCCCAGTCTATTTGGAGCTCTATAGGCTCCTTGTATATTCATGGGCATCTCTTTCTTTAGGTTAGGGAAGTTTTCTTCTATAATTTTGTTGAAGATATTTACTGGCCCTTTAAGTTGGGAATCTTCACTCTCTTCTATACCTATTATCCTTAGGTTTGGTCTTCTCTTTGTGTCCTGGATTTCCTGGATGTTTTGGGTTAGGAGCTTTTTAACTTTTTGCGTCTTCTTTGACTGTTGTGTCAATATTTTCTAAAGACTCTTCTGCACCCTAGATTCTCTCTTCTATCTCTTGTATTCTGTTGGTGATGCTTGCATCTCTGACTCCTGATCTCTTTCCTAAGTTTTCTAACTCCAGGGTTGTCTCCCTTTGTGATTTTTTTATTGTTTCTAGTTCCATTTTTAGATCCTGGATGGTTTTGTTCCTTTCCTTAACCGATTTGATTGGGTTTTCCTATAACTTTTTAAGGAATTTTTGTGTTTCCTCTTTAAGGGCTTCTATCTATTTACCTGTGTTCTCCTGTATTTCTTTAAGAGAGTTATTTATGTCCTTCTTAATGTCATCTATCATCATCATGAGAAGTGGTTTTAGATCTGAATCTTACTTTCCCAGTATGTTGGGATATCCAGGACTTGCTATGGTGGGAGAACTGGGTTCTGATGATGCCAAGTAATCTTAGTTTCTGTTGCTTATGTTCTTTCTCTTGCCTCCCACCGTCTGGTTATCTCTAGATCTACCTGTCCTGGCTATATCTGACTGGAGCCTGTCCTTCCTGTAATCCTGGTTGTGTCAGAACTCCACCAAGTCAAGCTGTCTCTGTAATCCTGTGATTCTGCGATCCTGTGATCCTGAAATCCTGGGTGTGTCTGAGCTCCTGGGAGTCAAGCTGCCTTTGGAACCTTGAAATCTTGGTGTGTCCGAGCTCCTGGGATCCTGGGATCCTCTGACCTTGAGCATGTTAGAGCACCTGGGAGTGGAGCTGCCTCTGGGTGTTGTGGGGTTGGCTGTGGAGTTTGTGCCCAAGGTCAGCTCAGGGCTCCGGCCCAGACAGACCAGAAGGAACCAGTGCCACTGGTCTGGTGAAGTTCCTGTGTGCCTGGGCCCTGCCAGTCCCAGTTACTCCCAGTGTTGGGGACAGATGTTGTGTCCTCCTCACCTCTGATCTTTCTGCTTTATTTTTTATTTATTTTGACTTATTCATTTTGTATCCCACTCACTGCCCACCTCCCAGTCACCACCTCCCACAGTCCCCTGGGTATCCCCCCACCCTGGCACATCAAATCTCTGTGAGGCTAGGTACATCCTCTCCCACTGAGCCCAGACAAGGCAGCCCAGCTAGAAGAACATATCCCACAGACTGGCAACAGCTTTTGGGATAACCCCTGTTCCAGCTGTTCAGGATACACTTAAAGACCAAGCCGCACACCTGCTACATATGTGTGAGGAGTCCTTGTATGTTCTTTGGTTGGTTATTCCGTCTCTAAGAGCCTCAAGGGTCCAGGTTAGTTGACTCTGTTGGTCTTTCTGTCGAGTTCCTATGCCTTTCAAGGCGCAATCCTTCCTCCTATCCATTCATAAAAGTCCCAAGCTCCATCCATTGTTTGGCTGTGAGTATATGTCTCTATCTGAGTCAGCTGCTGGGTAGAGGCTCTCAGAGGGCAGCCATGCTAGACTGCTATCTGCAATCATAACAGAGTATCATTAATAGTGTCAGAGATTGGTGCTTGCCCATGGGGTGGATGTCAAGTTGTAGGCCAACAGTTTTGAGTCAATATGTTGCCTAGTCTCTAAAACAAAGTATGTTCTCTCTATTCTCCTCATTTCCTACCATGGGACATGGTGTTGCTTGAAACCAGTGAGTTATAGGAGAATAGAAAATGGTTACAACTATGAGAAATCAAGGGGGAAAATGGAGAAAAATTAATAAAAGCAAATTTGTGAGTTCAGTTGTTCACATAGTAAGTCCAGGGCTTCAGAAAGGCTATAGCAACAAAATGTTCAATAGGCAGCTGGAAATTCAAAACTGAAGCCCAACAGATCATCTATCATGTAATAATCACTATACCAACAACATCCACAGTTGGCTTTTTTTTATTTAAACATAAATAAGTAAATTCAATTACTAATAATGTTATAAAGGGGAAGGCAAAGGTTGAAGATTAGAAACACAAATGTAAACAATTTTATAAAGGAAGAGATTTGAAGACCATGAACCAGGAATAGTCTGTAATGGCTAAGCAAGAATGGAAAATACACCAGGGACAGAAACCAAGAATAGAGGTTTAATGGTCTTTCCAGTAGCAGTAGTTCTCAACCTTCCTAATGTTAAGGCCTTTTAATAGAGTTCCTCATGTGGTAGTGACCCCCAACCATAAAATTAGTTTCATTGCTACTTCATAACTATAATTTTGCTACTGTAATCACAGTGTAAATATCTTTGTTTTCCATTGGTCTTAGACAACTCCAGTGAAAAGGTTGTTGGACCCCCAAAGGGGTCACAAATCCACTGAACTAGAGACAGGCAGGAACATGGAAAAAGTCAACTTGGCACCTAAAAGGTCACTGGAAAACACAGAGTTAAATAGCTTCTGTGAAGCACTGAGAGGGTGATGTACAAGAGGGTCCATAAAAGGACAATTAATAAATGTGAAGATAGTGAGAAAACCTTGATGGTTCCAATAATGGAACTGATTACATGTTTGTTGTCATATCTATGCTTCAAGAAGTTGAGGATAGGAAGGGAAGTAAATAGAAAGTCAGTCTCCACCATGGTAGAGAAGACAGTCCAAGGAAATAGCAAGTAATAGTTATCTTGATGTTGGATGAAACAGAAATACAGAAGTAGCAGATGACAAAGGGGGAACAAGAAATCCAACTGAGAGTTAAAACATTTTAAATCAAGGTAAAAAATTGGAAACCTTCCGATGTGTTTTTCTGTTACTGTAATCTTTGTTCCAAGCTGAGAAAGGGCTTGCGCACAAGCATCAGACCAGTTTTAGTTGTGAGTGTGGGTGGAAAACTGCCAGGGATCGTCCCAGCAAAATGCATCCAACATGACATGAAAGGGAACACATAAGTACATTTCAACATAATGAAAATTATTCATATTATTCATCAGAGCATTAGAGCAAAGAAAAAAATGTTGCATTTACGAACACAAATGGAAATTTTCATTTGAATAAATTCAATTCCTCTTAATGAACATGAAAAGGAAGATGTATATTAACATAAGGACCTTTTTTTTTATCCAAACACCAGTATCGGATCTAAGGGTAAAAGCCTGGAAGCCCATGCATTTTAATGTCAAGTACAAAGCAAGAATGCTCCCTACAATCAACATTATGGACATTTTTTAGTGCTACTAGTAAAACATGAAAAATGAATTCAAAGCATTGCTAGTTAAAAAGGATTCATAATTACAGTTCTTCTAGATTATATGTTTGCCATTCTCAAAGTACCAGTAGAATCAATCAACTAAAAGTCTAAGAGAACTAATAAGTGGCAGTGTATAAAATAAGCGTACAAAACCAACAGTCTTCCTATATAATACCAACAAACTGAGAGAAAATGAAACAGGAGAAAATTACTCCATTAGCTCTACCAGTATATAACATGAAGCAACTAGGAAAAAAAAATCCAAGAAGTAAGCAGGGCTCATTTGAAGAGAACATGAATTAGCTCAAAGATAATTTTTTTTAATTCTGGCATAAAAAGGAGAGAAATATGAAGTGCTTGTATAGTAAACAAGGCAAATAACTATTAAGATGTCAATTCTTCCCTAAAATTATTTCAAGTAAAGCAATTCAATCAGGTTCGGGAAGAGAAGTTGTTTAACTACTAGAAAAGCAACCAAAGGAACAGTTCTTCAAAGTTCATGCCTAAATGAATTGCAAATGTGTTCCTGGATTAATTTTTTAAATAATAATAATAAATTCAAATATGGGCATGGAGGGTTGAACTTGCAGTACCAACTACTTGAACCACTTGGGGAGGAAGATAATTTGAGCCTGAGAGTTAGATCCCATCCATAGTAACGTGAAAAGACCCATTTCAAAAGAGGAAAAAAGCGAACAAGCACAAACTTAAAAGGTGTCAAAGATAATTTAATGTGGATTATAAATATAAGGTTACATATCAATCAAATTTTAGGATAGAAGCAGAGAAACCATGGGAAAATACCAAAAAGTAATTTTTATGGTCACTGAAGTCATAGTCTGTAAAGTTATGAAACAATGCAAGCAGAAAAAAATTGTAATATGATAGGGTGAAGGATTCATAGGCAAAAGGCAAGAAATGTGCAGTGGGAATGAATGAGCAGAATTTATAGGACTAGGGAGATAGTTCAATAGGTAAAGTATTTGTTGGCCAAGCATGGGCACTGAGGTTGGACTCACAGTACCTGTATACATGTCAAGCAAGGATTTGTGTGCCTGCAATTCCAGTGCTGCAGAAGAAGAAATGGGAATCCAGCGAACTGGTGGCCAGTCTAGCTGAAATAGTAAGGTCTAGATGCAGAGAGAGACCCTGATATCAACCTCTTGTATCCACATGCTCATGTATGTGTGCTGACAGCCACATACACATGAATATAACACTCCAAAAAAAATCCACAAAAGAAGATTTACCAGTGCTATGTGTAATCGTATTGGATTCGTCAGGGTTCTCTAGGAGAACAGAAGTGATAGACTAAATATATAAAGGTGGTTTACTAGAGTAATTTACAAACTATGGTCCAGTTAGTCCAACAGCGGCTGTCTACCAATGAAAGGCCCAAGAATCCAGTCCATGAAGTTGTATGTTTCAACTGGTCTTAAGTATACACTGGAATCCTGAAGAAGTAGGTTCTAAGACCAGTGAAGGAATGGACTTCCCAGCTCGAGAGAAAGCAAGAAGGCAGGAGAAAAACTTCCTTCTTGTTGTCTTTTATATAGGCAGCAAGCAGAAGGTGTGGCCCAGATTAAAGGTCTTCCCACCTCAAAAGATCTGGAATAAATGTCCTTTCCACTTCAGATGGTTTAACTAAGAAAAACAACCCTCACCAGTGTACTCAGCCACTTGGGTTTTAGTTAATTCCAGACGTTGCAAAACTGACAACCAAGAATGCAAATCACTAAAGATATAAAAATAATATCCAGGCTTACCAATAATTAAAGAGCTACTAATCAAACTATTGATGTTCCTTGTTTTTCTCTTATCAGATTGTCAAGTACTAACATGAAAAATGAGAAAAATATAACATGTAATAGTCACTACTACATAGACATGTATGCACTAGACTGCTTTATACACTGCTGGCTAAAATATAAAATGACATTTATTTCCGAAAAAACAACTTTCTATTGTATACCAAAAATCCTAGGATATGTTTCTACACTTTAAACAAGAACATTTTATCCCAAAGTCTGTCTTATGGAGAAGATAAGATAAATGAACAGATACTTGTTTAAATTAGAATGATTTTGTAATTTTCCTCCAAAATAAGCATGATTTTGAGAGCTAACTATGCTTTGTTAATCATTGTCCAAGGAATTGGCATGGAGAATCTTAGATTGTCTTAGTTACTTTCCTATTGATATACAAAAACACCAAAAACAAGTGTTTAATAAAATGTATTATTATTAATTATTAATCTAATATAAATTTATTCTAATAGATTTATACTTTTGTAAGTATGGTTCATAAAATATTTTCTTTTTTGTTTTTATGTTCCGTTTTGTTTTTGTTTTACTTGTTATTTCATTTATTTATATTTCAAATGTTGTCCCCCTTCCCGGTCTCCCCTCTGAAACCCCCATCCCATCCTCCCTCCCTCTGCTTCTTCCACCCACCTACCCACCCACTCCTACCTCACCACCCTAGCATTGCCCTACATTGAGGCATCAAGTCTTCACAGGACCTAGGGCCTCCCCTCGCATTGATGCCTGACAAGGCCATCCTCTGCTACATACGTAGCTGGAGCCATGGATCCCTCCATGTATACTCTTTGGGAGTTCTGGGGGGGGGGTCTGGTTAGTTGATATTGTTGTTCTTCCTATGGGGTTGCAATCCCCTTCAGTTCCTTCAGTCCTTCCCCTAACTCTTCCATTGGGGTCTCCAGGCTCAGTCCAGTGGTTGGTTGTGAGTATCTGCATATTAGTCAGGTGCTGGAAGAGCCTCTTAGTGGACAGTCATGCTAGGCTTCTGTCTGTAAGCACAATATGGATGGCATCAGTAAGAGTGGCAGGTTGTGGTGTCCACCCATGGGATGGAGTCCAAGTCGGACAGGTCACTGGATGGCCTTTCTTTCAATATGTGCTCCATTTTTGACCCTGTACTTCTTTTAGACAGGAACAATTCTGGGTTAAAATTTTTTAAATGGGTGGGTGGTCCCATTCCTTCACTGGAGGCCCTGCCTATCTACTGGAGGTGGTCTCTATGGGTTCTATTTCCTCTTTGTTGGGTATTTCAGTTAATACCATCCCTGTTGGATCCTGGGAACCTCTTGCTTCCCTGGAGCCTGGGGCTTTCTAGTGGCTACCCCCAGTTCCCCACCCCCCACTGCTACACCCCAGATGTCCTTCAATGGAAGAATGGATACAGAAAATCTGGTACATTTACACAATGGAGTACTACTGAGCTATTAAAAACAATGACTTCATGAAATTTGCAGGCAAGTGGATGGAAATAGAAAATATCATCCTGGGTGAAGAAGTAACCCAGACACAAAAGAACACACATGACATTACTTACTGATAAGTGTATAGTAGCCCAAAAGCTCAGAATACCCAGGATACAACCCACAGACCATATGAAGCTTAAAAAGAAGGAAGACCAAAATGTGGATGCTTCAATTCTACATAAAAGGTGGAACAAAATAACCACAGGAGATAGAAGGAGAGAGGCAGGATCAGGTATGGGAAGATACAGGAGAGAAGTACAGAGGGTCAGGAAAATATTTTCTTGTACTGTTTATGCATATAAATTTATTTTATAATGTAGATATTATATAAAATATATAAGGTTGATTTCTGGGTGTAATTTTATTCCAACTCATTTTATAAAAGGTTAAGGAAAGAGGGTCTCAGAAAGAAAGGGTTTTCAAACATTTCCCTCTGGATTCCTGTTTTCCCATTTTGATCTGTAGAAAGATTCCTTCAGTCTAGAAACAATACCATGATTATTTCAGTCTAGAAACAATACCATGATTATTTTAGCTGCTCTAGTGGACACTAACTCCATAGAATTGGGTTCATTCTGAGGCCTCTCTAACTGATTTGGAACTGAAAAAATTATTATCTTTAGTTGTTCTGTTCCTTCCACACTGATAGTTTTGCCCCTTTCGGCTGTAGGAGCAGGAGGCAGTTAGCAGTCTATATTCAGTAGCATAATAAATCATTATTTCTCTAAGACTTTGAAGCTCATTAAAAATATATTGTCAAAATGATTTAGCAGTTGTTTTCATAGACTGACAAAGAAGTGAAATTCATTCTAATAGGATATCAACAAAGTGCAAAGGCCTCTGAAAGGTATTTGGGGATCATTTAAAGCATTCTGTTCAATTGACTAAAGTTTTAGGTTTTGTTTATGTTTTACAGCTCTAGGGATGGAACTTAGCACCCTTCCTAGGAAAGCATTGTATCATTGGCTAGATCGCCAGGGCTTGAGTTGGGTTTTTAATCTCACAGGTTAGGTTTGAATGGATAATAAACTAGCTATGTCTTAAGGCTGATCCTGGTTCATACTTTACATGGGTGCATTTATTCAATATATTCAAAAATAATAAGTGATTTAAGTATAAAATATAAGGGAGTGTATCTCATACAAAAGTCTGACTTACACAATTATCAATTTGAATTTAATGTCAGGTATTTTTAACCACTGTGATTCTTATGGAATTGTTTCTTTTTATGCAAAATGTCATAGGCACATGAAGCTTCAAAGGGTAATCTTTCCCCTTTTTATTAGTTCTTTAAAATTTTCATACGTATTATATATTATTATTATATTCATCCTGTCCCTTAACTCCTCCCAGATCATACCACCTTCCTTATCCACCCAACTTTATGGCCTACGTTTTAAATCCATTAAGTCTAATTTGTACTGCCTATGTATAGAAATATCATCTTTCTATTAGAAAGGAAGATTAATTATATTTCCATCAGTGCTGCAAGTTTTTATACAAAGTGAGAGAAGAGAGAGAGAGTCACAGGCTGATCTTGTTTATTCTTGAGAGCCATATGTTGATAATTTTAGGAATTTTGTCAGCTGTTTGCTAGCCCTATGCTATTACATCATAGAAAACCTCAGATTCTCTAAGTTGGCATTTTCCATTTCTAGAGAACCAGTGAACAAACATTTATTTGTACATGGCTCCTCATATATAAAAGAAATAAGCCTTATCAATATCATCCCAGCATCCTGGACCATATTCTCAGTCCTATTCCCCTTCCCTGTCATCAGAGGCAATCACATCATGAATTTGGTATGAACTGTTCTGAAACATCTTCTAGATGTTTCATCCAGCTAACAAAATAGAATTCTGTTTGGGCATGTTTTAAGATATGCAAATATACTGCTTTCTTTACTCATCAAACAATTTTACATGGATCTTTTTACACTATTCCTTTCATACAGTATACGGGAGGTTGTTATGGAAAATACCTCATTTTTAGTTTATTCATTTTCCAATTGATGGGCCCCTATACTGTTTCAGATTTTTACCACTAAAACACTAGAATATGAGAAATACCACCAACATGGCCATCTGTCTACATGTATAAGAGTATAGGTGTATACACAAAAGTATAGATATTGTGTGGACAAATAGATATTGTCAAAATCCTCTCTAAACTATCTAAAGTCAACTTATACCCTTACCCAATAGTGAATAAAAAGTCTAATTACTCCATGTTTCAGCGAACACTCAGTAGTCAGACTTTCAATTTCTGTCAGTTTGCTAGGTATAAAATGACACTTTGTTAATTGAAACTCCTTGGTTAGTGATGAGGCTGAGTGTGTTTTTTCTTTATTGTCCATTCCTACTTTCTATTTCTTGTTCCCTTCCTTTTCCTGTTCTTTTATTGATTTGATTGCCTTTTTGATTTTTGATCTTCTTGATTTTTCTTCTTTTTCTTCTCAACCTTGTTTATAAACTAATGCTTGCCTTTCAATGTTGTTCATCTTGTTTATTTCCTATGTGTCTCTGTGTTGCTGATGTCAAAAGAGGCTGGTTGGTTGAGGAATTTATAGCCTGTGAAGCTTATGGTCAGAAGGCTTGTCAGTAACCAGTCAGGGGTGGCAGTCATCCCATAAAATGTAGTTTCCAGGGCCACTGGCCTTAGATTTAGAAGTTATGAATGTATTTCCTATAGCAGTTAAACTGTTTTTTTCCCTCAAGTTCGCTATTTTTCTGCCTCCAGAAGTCTCCCCCATGTGGTTTTGTTTGCCTGGAATAGTCTCCACTACCCAGAGGTGGTTCTGTCTATGCCTCCACTGAACCTTGTTTCCCCCCTATCTTAGTACTTAAGTACCCCATGTCCTAATAATGTGCTGTTTCTGGGTCTCTTCCACAATTTAGTAATGTGTAAGAAGCAAAGTGTCCTTTACTGTTCATGTAGTTCCAGGTCTTAGCAGAAGGCTCAGCACAAAGGAATTGCTCAAAATGGGAGTTCATTCTAGGAGGGAGGAAGGGAGTGTGACAAGAGGCAGTCATTAAAAGTTAGAGGACATTTCATTTGTTCATCAGAGTTCTCTAAAGAAATAGAACTGATTGTGTGTGTGTGTGTGTGTGTGTGTGTATATTAAAGAGGGATTTATTAGATTGTCTTACAGGCTGTGATCCCAATAGTCTGATGATGGCTGTCTCAAACAAAAAAAAATCACAAATCTGGTAGTTGTTCAGCCCAAGAGGCTGAATGTCTGAGCAGTTCCAATCTGGTACTGGAGTATGGGAGGATTCCTAGAGAGCTGCTACTCTGCAGTCTACATTATAATTTTGTAGAAATGGACTTTAATCTTCTATCAGAGGCCTACACGCTGCCGTCTGTGCTGCTGCTATGTCTCTAGTGATCCCTGAGAAGTTCCAGCACATTTTGCGAGTACTCAACACCAACATCGATGGGTGGCAGAAAATAGCCTTCGCCATCACTGCCATTAAGGGCATGGGGCAGAGATATGCTCATGTGGTGTTGAGGAGAGCAGACATTGACCTCACCAAGAGGGCTGGAGAACTCACAGAGGAGGAGGTGGACCGCGGGATCACCATCATGCAGAATCCATGACAGTACAAGATTCCAGACTGGTTCCTGAACAGACAGAAGGATGGGAAGGATGGCAAGTACAGCCAGGTTCTGGCCAACAGTCTAGACAACAAGCTGCATGAGGACCTGGAGCGGCTGAAGAAAATTCCAGCTCATAGAGGGCTGTTCCACTTTTGGGGGCTTCGTGTCCATGGTCAGCACACCAAGGCCACTGGCCGCAGGGGCCGTACTGTGGGTGTATCCAAGAAGAAATGAGTCTCTGGGCCTTTGCTGTTAATAAATAGTTTATATACCTTCTGAAAAAAAAAAGAAATGGGCTTTAATACCACCATAGGAATGAATGCCTTGGCAACAGGATAAATGAACTTGCCTATATGAGGGCAAAAAGCAAAAGCTTCTTTCTTCCATGCCTTTTATGTGAGCTAAGATCAGAAAGTAGGGCTCAGATTTAGGCTGGCTCTTCCAACCTCAAATGTTCCCATCAAGAAAATCCCTCACTGGCATACCCAGCTGCTTGGATTTTAACTGGTTGCAGATATAATCTAATTTGACAACCAACATTAGATGTCACAATGGGTAGATAGGGAGGGGTAGGTCTGGGAGGAGCCAGGGGTGAATATGATCAAAATACACTGTCCAAATCCTCAATGAACTAATAAAAATTGAGAGAGATAAATCAGATGTAGTAGCATGCATCTGTATCTCAGCTCAAGGGACAGCTACCTTGGGGAATGACTCAAAGTGGCAGAAATAATAAAGACTGTGCCTCAATGAGGTGGGAAGTGAGAACCTTTTACACACACACACACACACACACACACACACACACCATTGATAGTGTCCTGGCTAGTTTTATGTCAACTGGACACAACTTAAGTCATCTGAAAGGATGGAACTACAATTGAGAAAATGTCTCCATGAGATTCAGCTGTAAGTCTTTTTCTTAATTAGTCATAGTGGGTGGTGCTGTAGGACCCCCTCGAGAGGAACTCTCTTGGGTCCTCAGGTCACGGGAGTCAGGGTGCTCCAGGAACTGGACAGACAGGCCTTCTTGATGCAACCGCACGAGGCACTTTTATTGGCGGAGCTCCAGTTTGACTCGTATCTCACTCAGGAGACAGAGGAAGTCGCCGACCAGGCCCAAGAGCTAGGGGTCTTCATAGGGTAAGGGTCGGGGGGTGGGGAGAATTGGCGCTGTTACATGCGATTGGTTCATGTAAAGATAGCACATTAGCAGAAGAGTACATGCAGACTAAAACGTTTAGAAATTTTAAGGGCCTGAGGTTTATTGGGGGCAGCAGGACACCTGGTTGATGTATGACTCTTATTGGGGGCAGTAAACTANGGGAGACGTCTTCCTGCCAGATGGCTGTGGAGTCAGTCAGTCCTGATAGCTCTAGGGGAGGCGCCTTCCTGCCAAATGGCTAGAGTTAGCTCTGATAGCTCAGTTCCTGCATTCTTTTCCTTATCTTTATGGCCGGGCTTGTATTTTACAGTATTCAGCCCCGAGTCTTACCTTTTTGAAACTTACTCTTTTAATTTTACATTTCCAAACCTTGAATCTATATAATTTTCCCTTTCAGTGCCATTCCTGGGCTGGTAGTCCTGACTTCTATAAGAAAACAGGCTGAGCAAGCAGCACCCCCTCAGTGTCCTCTGTATCGGCTCCTGCCTCCAGGTTCCTGTCCTACATGAGTTCCTTCAATGATTGCCTTCAATGATGAACAGTGATATGGAAGTGTAAGCTGAATAAACCTTTTCCTCCCCAAGGTTCTTTGGTCATGGTGTGTATTAGTCAGGGTTCTCTAGAGTCACAGAACTTGCAGATAGTCTCTATATAGTAAAGGAATTTATTGATGACTTACAGTCTGCAGTCCAAATCCCAACAATGGTTCAGTAGTAGCTGTGAATGGAAGTCCAAGGATCTAGCAGTTGCTGAGTCCCACACAGCAAGAAGGCGAAAGAACGAGAGCCAGACTCCCTTCTTCCAATGTCCTTATATGGTCCCCAGCAGAAGGTGTAGCCCAGATTAAAGGTGTGTGCCACCACACCTTTAATCCCAGATGATCTTGGACTCTGAGATCTCCCTGTCTTAATCTTCTGGATTCAATCACCACTGTGTCTCAAGATCTCCATACCAAGATCCAGATCAGAAACTTCTATCTCCCAGTCTCCAGATTAGGTTCACTGGTGAGCCTTCCAATTCTGGATTGTAGTTCATTTCAAATATAGTCAAGTTGACAACCAGGAATAGCCACTACATGGTGTTTCATCACAATAATAGTAATCCTAAGACCAACAAATTCTCATTAGCAATCTCGGGGGCTTAAAAGTGAGTTTGAATAGTTATTTTCCTCATTGGTTGAGGTAATACCAACACCCATGAATCAATTCCCAGGGCTAAATCCTGTCCATGTGCCATGGCTCTGTCCCTTGGGTAAACATGGAAAACACTGAGATAATCCACTGCCCCTCCCCTGTTCACGCTGTTCTACATCCACTCGGTTTAACTATTCAATTCATTCCATCCTTAGCTATACCTTTATCCTATCCTCAAACCTGACCTGTCATCCCACCTTCTAGAGGCCAAATAAACACAGTGACCCCCACCACAGTATGCTGTTCTTCAGTGCTTCTTTGGGACAAGGTATGTACCAGGCCCTGAAAGATGCAATGTGAGTAGGAGCCATACTTTGAGATCTTCTGCAAGAACTTTCCAAGCAGAGCAAGTGCTAGCACTACTGGAGTATTCTTGAAATAGATAGAGAAACAAAAGCACAACGATAGTAGTATAAAATAAAGACGGTGCTGGAAGGCCACCAAAACTGAAACAAGTTAATAAGTTTTCTACAAGTTCATTATCATTATTTCATAGCATCTGCTAGTTCTCACTATTAAGATGGGGTTGACTAAACTTTAGCCTATCCCTTGGAGCAGATCTATGCACAATCAAGTTTTTTCAGAAGAAACTGAGATAAAAATTCTGGGGACTTAACAACTGGCCGGGGGTGGAGAGAGCTGTCCCTGACTCTGTTTCCCACCTGTGTATCCTGTTCCCCTAACTGGCTGCCTTGTCTGGCCTAAGTGGGAGAGGATGTGCCTAGCCCTGCAGTGACTTGTTGTACCAGGGTGGGTTGGGGGGAGCTCCCCTTCTCAGAGGAGAAGAGGAGGGGGAATGGGAAGAGGGGTTTTGTGAGGGGGAGCTGTGATCAGGATGTAAAGTGAATATATAAATTAATTAATGGAAAAAATCTAGAGACCTATCCAAAGAAGAGACTTTATTCACACAGGGAGTGAAGGGTAAGTACAAGGCTTGAAGAACTATAATGGTGCTGCCTAGGTTCTGTCACTAAGCCTCTCAGGCCTGGGGGAGTTGCCTGTTCCTGAATCTTATTTCAAGCCTTTTTTAAAAGGCTCTGTCCCTGGAGTAATCAGCAACCTGGAGTGAAGGCCCAGGCTGGAGTAAAGAGACATATGTGGATTGAAGCAAACAAGTTTTTTTTTTTCTGACTTGCTGTCTGGGACTCAGGCACCTGCACCTGCGTGGGAACTCTTTTTTTCCACCCAGAGCACAAGACAGCCTGTAGAAATCTAGTTAGGAATCATTTCGATTCAGCATTACATCATTGACACAGTACAATAGCCTCCTTGCTCCCTTTGTTATTCCTCAAACATCTGCTTCCTCTTCCCTCCCCCGCCTCCTTGTGGGGTCAAGTGCTCTTTTGTACAGGGCACCCTTCCTTTAAAAATCAATCATTCTTAATTCTCCTTGAACTAGAAAAGAATTACCCGGCCTGGCCCTCTTCCTCTCCTGGATCTGCATCTGAAACTGAATAGTTACTGGAACCCTGAAGGTTTCTCCTCTCCTCCTGGGGACAAACTGTCAGAGCTTCACTTATGTTTCTACAGTGCTGGTGATACAAATTGTTTACTCAAAACAGCACAGTCCCTGCCCCTAGGCCTAATTTCTTGCTATTTAGTCTATTTAGTGCTATAGGAGCACAGGTTTCCAGCGGCCACATCTTGAAGCAAGCTGGAGTCTCTACTAAAATAGGCTATACCATAGACTGCCACTCTACAGAGCACCCAGGTTGACTAGCCCCCAAAACACACCCCCTTTAAAAGGAACCTCTGCTTTGAGATGAGAAGTTCATTTTAAAGATAATGATGCTCACACTATTTACCTGTTGTAGCTCAGGTGTAAAAACACTGCCCAACAGAATCCTATATCTGAACCCTTGGTTCTCAGATGATGTTCGGGGAAGTTGTGGAAACTTTGAGAGATAGGGTGTACATAGCCAAAGCAAGTGGATCTCTGATGGTGGGGTGGAGCATGAGGTTATAGCCCAGCCCTATTTGTCCAGTCCTGTCCCTGTTTTTTTGGTCCACTGATAGGTGAGGTTAAAAGAAGCCTTGGCAGCATGATTCCAGCCACTACTGTGGATCTACCTATTGCCATGCCTGCCTTCCATTACAGATTGTGTCCCCTCAACTCATGAGTCACAATAAACCCTTCCTTGCTTAAGTTGTTTCTTGTCGAATATTTGCTCATGGAAACAAGAAAAGTTGCTGATATATCCAATGAAATGTAATTTTCAAATAAAAAGTCAAAGATCTTATCTATATTCTGTTAGAGCTGTTAAAATAAGTTATACTTTCATTAGGTGATTTTTAAATTTTATATATTCTTTAGTAATTTCATACATGAATATGATATATTTAATCATCTTATTTAAATGATTTTATTTAAATGATTTTAAAGTCAGTCCACAGCTCCCTTCAAGGATTTCTTAATTTGATACGAAGCCAATACTTTACTACAGAAAAATGAAGAAAGGAAAGTCTGGGGGGCAAGCAGTGGATCCGGTGAGCATTTATTTATGATTACATGTATGTGAAATTGTACTTCATCTCTCACTCCAAGTCCTCATCAGTTTGCTAAGGAAGCTGACAGCATTAGAAGGTAGAAAATATCATCGCCTCCAGAAGGAGGGGACATCAAATCACTCACAAAAACCTTCAAACCAAAATTCTTCCTGCCTACAAGATGTGCAAGGATAAAGATGGAAGAGAAATTGAGAGAATGTCCAGCCAATGACTGGCCCAACTTGAGACCCAACCCATGGGAGCAATCCAACCCCTAACACAATGATACTCTGCTATGCTTGTAGACAGGAGCCTAGCATAACTGTCTCCTGAGAGGCTTCATCCATCAGCAGAAGGAAACAGATGCAGAGACCCACAGCCAAACATAAAGCAGAGCTCCAGAAGTCTTATAGAAAAGTGGGGGGACAGAATTTAGGAAGCCATAGGAGTCATGAACACCACAAGACCTTCAGAGTCAACTAACGTGGGACCATGGGGGCTTACAGAAATTAAACCACCAACCAAAGAGCATGCAGCAGCTGGACCTAGCCCTCCTACACATTTGTAGCAAATATGCAACTTGGTCTTCATGTGGGTCTCCTAACAATTGTAATGAAGTCTGTCTCTGACTTTGGTGCCTGCCATTGGATCCCTTTCCCCTACTTGGACTGCTTGGTTGGGCCTCAGTGGGAGAAGATATGCTTAGTCCTGCTGGGGCTAGATATTCCAGGGTGGAGTGGTACCCCAGGGGGGCTTCCCCTCCCTGAGAAAAAGGGGAAGAGGTAATGGTGGGAGGCACTTGTAAAGGTGGGACTCAGAGTGGGCTGTGATTGGAATGTAATGTGAATTAAAACATTATGGAAAAACAAACAAAAAAGAAAATACCATTCCATTCCTAAAACAGTAAGTACCCTATCCCCTTCTTTTCTATATTTATGAAATAATTATGTCTAATACTCATGAAGAAGATACACCCCAATAACCTTTTTCCCATGAAGAACTGCTAAACAACACTCTAGTGCCATTGAGGCACTTCATTAACTAATAATTTACTCATGCTTGCTCCACTCATGTGATTCTGATCATGGATATCATGATCAAGTCTGATCTTTACCTGTTGTCAATGAGAAGACTCCCCTGCACCTTAGTCAGAGGCATGGCTGATTGGTTTTGACATAAACCTAACAAGCAGTTTAAGAAGTTGTTAACATTCTGTCTAAGCTCCACGGTTACCTGGCAACTGTTAGGTATGCTTCTCCCCACAATTACCTGGCAATAGCCAGGTAGGCCTGACCCACTATAAAAGAAGCTGGGGCTGGTGAGATGGCTCAGTGGTTAAGAGCACCAACTGCTCTTCCAAAGGACCTGAGTTCAAATCCCAGCAACCACATGGTGGCTCACAACCATCTGTAATGAAATCTGATGCCCTCTTCTGGTGTGTCTGAAGACAGTTATAGTGTACTTACATATAATAAATAAATAAATAATAAATATAAAAAAAAAAAAAGAAGAAGCTGCTTGTCCCCTCCTCCCTCTCTTGTTCTCTTGCTCCCTCTACCTTCTTGCTTCTCCCTTGCTCTTGCTCTCCCTTTCCCATTCCCTTCTCCCTCCCCATCTCTCCACATGGTCATGGCCGGCCTCTACTTCTCTACTCTCTCCCTTTCTCTGCCTCTACTACCCTCTTAACTCTCCTCCCATGCCCAGAATCAACTCTATCCTCTCCTATCCCTTCATTTGGCTGGTCTCTCAGGAGGAAGGGATGTCTCAGCATGGGCCCTTTGAGACACTCCCTTCCCCCATACCTGACAATACCTCATAGAACATAGTCCCTATCTCTTTAACCATAGAACATAACCCCTGCCTCTTTATCTTTTTATAAACACATCAGAAGTGACATCATTGTAAAAGACTTTGAAAGTAGAAAGTCCACTGTGTTGTAAAAGTTTCAGGGAAATTTGATCAGATGGTCAACTATTCATATGTTGTCTTGAAACTGTAGCTATATTTAGCACATTCATAGATTTGACACACATGCATTCAGCACCTAGTTGTGGGTCAAGCTCTGGTCTGCCTGAAAGTGTTCACAACTCAAGTATTACAAAACAAATTTGCATATTGAAGTAATACATAGCATGCATGAGATGTTAGAAAACTAAGAAATTTGCTTCCTGAGGGTGTGAGGTTTTTTTGCATTAGCGCTTTAAACTGTGGAAACACTGAGAAAGTAGTTACTCAATTTATAGTTTATTGTGTTAGCATCATTTCAACACCATAAACCATCTTATTTAATTTGGCATCCCTAATTTACCAGATCCCATTCCTGTGGCTTAATGCTCTAGACCCCAGCTAAGAGATTTAGCAGTGAATCCTATAAAATGAAATTCTATCTGTTTACATGGAGCATATTATTTCCTTTTAAACTTTAGAAAGGTCATGGTTGCAGGAGTTTGAGGGAGGGGGGAGTTCCTGTTTGTTTGATTTCCTAGTAGTGTGTGTGTGTGTGTGTGTGTGTGTGTGTGTGTATGTGTGTGTTTGCATTGGGTTTTCCTGGGTTTTCTTTGTTCTCTTTTGTATTAATGGCAAAGGGGAAAGAAAGGAAATATTCGATTCAAATACTAACAGTTAGCATGTGCTCTGTTAGAACTACCCCTCCATTCTCTACTCTGTTTGAAGAGAGATTACACAGATAGGTACCCTGGAAATATAAAATATCAACATTTACCTCCCTCTCTTTGCCAGACCTCCATTTGTGACAGATAGGAATACTTCTCTGTCTAGGCTATACCATAAGTATTACTACAATCAGGCAGCTTATCCCATCTAGATGTAAATCATTAATTTTACTGCTGCCATGGGAGATTAAAAATTAAATCATAATTTGAAGTATTTTCATAAAGGTTAGGTAGGCATGTTTGATTTCTTTATTGCTTCACTGAATGTCAGAGGCTGCAATGTTCACAGAGGACTGACAGTGAGGAATGATGGCATTTATGATACAAATGTCATTAAGTTTACCTTTGAAGAAGATACACTCCGTACCGCACCTAGAAAATTATGCATGTATTAATTCCTAGGATAACAGTGTTTTTACAGCAAGATTGCTGTACTCTATTATAAAAACCATGACAACAAAATACATACAAAACAATGAGCAAGTCCCATTACAATGCTTGTCCTGAGTTGAGTACATGTGCTGCAAGCTCCTGAACATCCGATTTTTGGCTTCCTCACACTGCTGACAATATGAATTAAGATCCCAGCAACCTATGGGAGGGGTCCCTTCTTGGCCCAATTATCAAGTTTCCATATTTTCTATCTGCAATGGAAATGTAAATTCAGTTAGTACAGAACCTAGCCCAAATGAGAGCCAAAGCACTCAGTGAGGCTGGGACAAGAATCCCAGAAGAGGATAATTTATATGGACAGGGTGGAAAGACAAAACAGATGCAAACTTACAAGATAGTGTGGGGTTCGGGATCCTTACATCCCAATGCCTTTTATATCCTAATGTGCAGTATGGCTTTTCTGAATACCACATGTGAAGGTATAGTCACATTAGTCAGACCCCATAGTTCAATGCATAATTCAATGGTTTGTAAAGTTTTGATCTATGTCTTATAATAGAAGTTCTTATAACAGTCTTGTGAATAATATAGATGAATATAAAGTGGTTGAAAACATTAAGTAGGGATTCAGGACAAAATATAGGACACTAAGTTTAGCAAGATGTCTCAGTTGGTACAGTGCTTACCACTAGGCCTAACAATCTTCAATTGATAAGCCTCACTGGGGCTACAAACCACTATTAAGGGCAGGCCCTGTGCTCATCAGTAAATGGCCAACAAAAAATAAATTCAATGGCATCTTTGGAGATTCTTTGTCTCATAGGTCCTTTGCATATATATTATGGCTTCTGGTTTTATGTTTTTATGGGATTCCTATGTATGCAAACATGTGTGTCGTGTATCTATATGTGTTTCTTGTGCATTTTATTTAGCTCTTTTATTTCTGTTTGTTTGTGTTGTCCTATTCTAGTTTATTTGTCTTATCTTATCTTATTTTATTACTATTCTTTACCTGCCTGTCTGTTTTCTAATGAAAGACAGAAAGGGCATGGATTCATATGAAAGGGGAGAGAGGGAAGATCTTGGAGAGGTTGTGGGAATGGAAATCATAGCCAGAATATATTGTATGAAAAAAAATTCAATACAAAATATAGAGGAGGAAATAAAGAAAATGCAAATAAGACTGGTAAAGAGGCATTTGGGAGTTCTTACAAGTGCTTAGCTAAGAGAAAGGACCGAAGGAGCTGAAGGGGTTTGGAGCCCCATAGGAGGAACCACAACTAACCAGTACCCCCAGAGCTCCCAGGGACTAAACCACCAACCAACGAATGCACATGGAGGGACCCATGGCTCCAGACGTATATGTAGCAGAGGATGGCCTTGTCAGACATCAATGGGAGGAGAGAGGCCCTTGGTCCTGTGAAGGCTCAATGTGTAGGGGAATGCCAGGACAGAGGAAGGGGGATGAAATAGGGGGTTTTCAAAGAGGAAACCAGGAAAGTGGATAACATTTGAAATGTAAATAAAGAAAATATCTAGAGGCCTGATCCGGCATCCGGCGCCTTTCCCCGCCCGAGGAGGGGTGTTTGCACGGGAGCAGTCCCCAGGCCTAATCTGGCCTCTGGTGCCTTTCCCTGCCCGAGGAGGGGTGTTTGCACGGAAGCAGTCTCCAGGCCTGAACCGGAAGGAGGGGTGTTCGCACGGGAGCAGTCCCCAGGCCTGATTTGGCATCCAGTGCCTTGCCCTGCCCGAGGAGGGGTGTTCCCACTGGAGCACTCTCCAGGCCTGAACCAGAAGGTGAGCCATCTTTGCTCCAGTGCACTGCCGGGGAGAGGGCAGACTGGAGAAGTGTCACAGCTTCAGGGAAGGATCCCATGTCCGGTTCCTGTCATCCTGTGCCTTTCCCGCCCGAGGAGGGGTGTCTGCCCAGGAGCAGTCTCTGGGCCTGAGCCAGAAGGAGAACCATCTTTACTCCAGTCCACTGCCGGTTAGAGGGCGGCCTGGAGAAGGGATGCAGCTTCTGGGCTCCAGTCTGCACTGGCAAGAGTGTGGACCTCAGAAGCTACACAGCTTCAGGACAGAAAGAAGCAACCTAAATTCTGGGACAGACTCTATTTCGGGCTCCAGAATTTTGGGCACCTTCCTCACCAGAGGAAAGGTGGTGACCAGTGAGGGCTCTG
>NC_034613.1:33599523-33640656 GCF_900095145.1 Mus pahari | reverse complement strand
AGAAGATGGCCTAATCGGCCATCACTGGGAATAGAGGCCCCTTGGTCTTGCAAACTTTATATGACCCAGCACAAGGGAAGGCCTGGGCCAAGTAATGGGAGTGGGTGAGTAGGGGAACAGGGGCAGGGGGGGGTGTATAGGGAACTTCTGGGATAGCATTTGAAATGTAAATAAAGAAAATAATAATAATAATAAAAAAACTGAATCATCCAAAAAATATACAAAAAATAAGTAAATAAATATAGAAGACAATTGTATGGTACTCAAAAATTATAAGAAATTTGAATGTCTAATGAGAGAAAATAAGTATATCAAGCCATATAAACTAGTATTTTCTGCAAAAAAATAGAAAATATCTAATAACATAATAGTAATAATACATTAAATTTAAAACCCAGTTCAAAAAAAAAAGAATATGATCAATTGTTTATTCTTGTATTCTTAAACACCTCAATTTATACACCCAAATTTAGATTCACTAAAGAGGGTGTTCCATCCATTTCCATTATAGTATTTGTTTTCATAGAAATTAGCAGATATAGGTCAGTAAGCTTGGCAGATCTTGTTAGACTCTGTTCTGAGATGCTCCAGAAAGAAGGCAATTTGCTGGGGTATATACAATAGCTAAACAAAACAAACAGGATCCCTGCCTGTACTGAGGTTACATTCTAAATAGACAGAGTAATCCTCTTGGAAGAAGTGGCACTAGGCTGAGATGGGAGAAATAAGTTACAAATGCCAAGGTTCAAGAGAAGAACATACTGGACAAAACACGGGTCACAATGTATGCTCTTAGAGTCAGTATCAGAATCAAGGATGATGTGGTCAATTAAAAAGTTCAGTTAACTCAGCCTGGTGAGATGGCTCAGCAGGTAAGAGCACCCGACTGTTCTTCCAAAGGTCCTGAGTTCAAATCCCAGCAACCACATGGTGGCTTAAAACCATCCGTAACAAGATCTGACGCCCTCTTCTGGAGTGTCTGAAGATAGCTACAGTGTACTTACATATAATAAATAAATAAATCTTTAAAAAAAAAAAAGTTCAGTTAACTCTCACAATATCAGTCTCCACTCCATGTTTCCTCCTATGTTCTTTTCACTGAAAGAAAGCAGCTCTAAAGGCTGAACAGAAGAAAAATCGATTCTGAAAGAACCATAAGGCTAATGGCTATTGCCTTACACACTTCATACACACTGAAGCTGTAGCTATGTAGCAGAGCTTTGTGAACATGGTTTTCTGAGAAGCTGCTCTCAAGAAGTTCTCACCAAAATCCCACTGTGATGTTTCAGATCCTCTTCCCCTGGCTTGTTGCTTAAAAAATATATTTAGTAATATTTCTTTGATTTATCATACAGTCCAGGTGATTTGGATATAGGCAGAAGGATGAAAGTTAAATCATTTGGGGATCTGGCCCACCCTAGAAAATGCAGCAACAAGAGTGCCAAGTTGTTTTAAACCCATCTTCATTTGAGGGTATTTTTAAACAGACTTCAAACTGTTTTCTAAATCACCTCCTATCTGAGGTGACAGAATGATCAACTGTTTTCTCACAGTTTGGTGTGGTTACTATGAAGTTGCTAAAAGTAAAGAGGGTGGCCAACTGAAAATTTGTGTGTCAAATACCACAAGAGATGCAGACTGACTAACGCTGGGTGTTTCACGGTGGGATGTACAAAATGTAACACAGCAAATGTAGGCCAGATATGTAAAAGAAGATAAAGTAAGATTAGTGCTGTATTAAAAAAGAAAACACATAAAGTTACTTTAGTTTCCAGATAAGAGGAAAAGATGTTAGTATTGTCAAAAGGGGGATTTTCTAATAGAAAGTTTCAAATAGTAAAGAATAGACTCAGGGCTGTTGGGGTGGGGGGCTAGGTGGATATTTTCTAAGAATTCATTTGGAAGAGTGGGAACTTGGTGAGGTTACCATTGTCTGGCCTTTGGGGTTTAAGGAACCTAACTTTGTCAGCACATCAGAGTAAATCCAAATTGCCCGGAAGTCTCACTCTTCTTCAAAAGAGTCAAAATCTTTCTATGTGCCAGATCTTGCATTCTAGGCACCAAGATGTAACGGTAAGCAATGTGGATATATCAACAAGCTCCTGACTGGCACATTCTATGTTCAGTTAGATTATACACAGACAACCTAAATGGCTCGGATTTCACAAGTCTATGCAATCAAACAACCCTTGAATGGTCAAATGTAAGTATTCATACCATTCACTGAATAAAAAAATCTAGTATTTTCCTATTTCTCATTTTTATTTTTAAGGTTTTTATTTGTCTATATTAATCATACAAATAATTAATTGTGCATAATAATTACATATATCAATACATAATAATATATAATAATGTCATTGAGACATTGTCATACATATCTATAATATATTTTGATCATATTCATCCCATCGCACTCTTGTCCTGCCCCAATTCTTGCTGGTCTCTTCCTACCTCACCCCACTTCTGCTTTAATGTCTTTGTATATTTTAGCCCAGTGAGTTTAATTAGAGTGGCATGAGAGAAGGGTTATTTATGGAAACATGGGCAAAATACTAGTGTCTGACTCACTAAAGAAATATCTCTCCTGACCCAGTAATGAGTAACTGTCTATAGATCCTGATAGAGTAAATAACTGAGAGAGGGAGAGAGGGAGGGGGAGGGGAGGGGGAAATGGGGGGAAGAGAGTTTGAACAGGAAATACCCTGCTGTTGGCAGATTAAATGACTAAAGGTAATTGAATGAGAATGTACTATTTAGCAAACTCCCCTCCCCAAGGATTTTTTGAGACTCTCTAAAGAATACTTACCTCGCTCTAGAATACTTACCTGACTCTTAGATCCATTCACATTTTATAATACAGTATGTACTCAGAAAGTGATTAGTATGCATATGAATGCATGTCATAATCCCTTATATTCAGATTTACAAAGAACTTTCAGGATACATCTTCACCACTTAACTATCTATTTGGTAAAACATAACACTAGTGAGAAAAATAACTGGAGAAAAAACCCTCTCTATGACTTTGTGTGAGTTCAATCTCATTTGTAGAAACATAAATATATACATTTCACGCTTAATCAAGAAGGATGAGCTATCCTCGAAGAACTCAATGAGCCTTAATAGCTTGGCAAAGGCTCAAATTTGGGAGTGGGAGATCACAGCAAAGGAAAAAAACTGACAATCTGGCTTGTGGTCAGTGCTTAGAGCTCAGTGGTGAGACCCACCTAGTTGGAGCAGGAGCCTTGATGGAAAATACTTGAATTTCTGAAATGGGGCGTGATTAGGTGTCAGGTCTTTAGAGCCAGGTTCAAGAATTTCATGTTGATTGACAAATGGGAAAGAACCATTTGTGAATGGTATTTAGGCAGAGGAGCATGATAGTATTGGCAGTATTCTAATGGTATTGAAGGCCAGGGTAGAGTCAAATAGTTCAATGTTATTAATGAAGACAATATAAATATAATGATGAGGCTTAGAAGTTTTTTTGGCTTCTCCCTAAAGACATGAAACTGTTAAATATATTAAAACAGTTGTTTTGATAAGAATTAGGACAAGAAATACCAAATATACCTTTCAAAACTAAAGTATTTCAGAAGAGAGAAAGTGAGGTGATTGGAAGTCTCAAGACTGGGGTCACACTAGAATTCCAAATCAACTATGTCTAATATGTCTTTCAACTAATTTGATTCAATTCAACAAGCACTAAGTGAGCATTTAGTATATGCTTAAGCCTCTGTTAAACACTGTGGGCATAGAAAAAAACAAGGAAAATAATAGGGGTTAATTTTGGTCCAAGTAGAACATATGCATGTATAATAATGTCAAACTGAAACTCTTTAATTTGTATAATTAATAAACACTAATAATAAGTAAGCCATGGAACACCAAGAGGTGATAATCTGATGAGTGATTCTATTGATGTTAAATATGTGTTCTAGTCCAGATTCCATTAATGTTGAATATGTGTTCTAGTCTAGATTCCTTATGTGTCAGTTACTTTTCATTATCAACTTGACAACCTAGAATCATCTGGGAAGAGGGATTGTCAATTGAGATACCCAGATCAAATTTGCCTCTTGCCAATGTCTGGAAGAAATGTCCTTAGGGCTGGAGAGATGGCTCAGTGGTTAAAAGCGCTGTCTGTTCTTCCAAAGTACACATGTTCAATTCCCAGCATCCACTTGGCAGCTCACAACTGTCTGTAATTCTAGGTCCAAAGTATCTGACACCCTCACACCAATGCACATAAAATAAAATAAAATAAAATAAAATAAAATAAAATAAAATAAAATAAGAAACTGTCTTTATCAAAGAGTGGTATGGGAAGGTCTAACCCATTATGGGTGGCCTCATCACTAGGCAGGTGGGTCTCACTGTTTAAGAAAAGCTAGCTAACTATAAGCCTTTAAACAAATTAATAGATATCCTCTGTAGTTCCTGCTTTGAGTTCTTGCCCTGATTTCCCTCAATAATAGACTATGATTGGTGTGTGCAAGACAAAACAAACCCATTTCTCCCTAAATTGATTTTGGCCATGTATTTATCACAGCAACAAGAAACAAACTTGAACTCCTTGCCAAATGTTTTTTCGTGAATTTCATCTTTTCAATCACCCTGAAGGTAAAACTATCTTCCTTTTGTGGCAAAGGTCCCCCTCCCCACTACACCCACACCCACCCACACACACACACACACACACACACACACACATACACACACTCACTCACTCACTCACACATTTAAGACTCAAAAAGATTAAATTAATTCAAAAGAATTGAGTTACAGGGCTGGTGAGATGGCTCAGTGGGTAAGAGCACCCGACTGCTCTTCCAAAGGTCCGGAGTTCAAATCCCAGCAACCACATGGTGGCTCACAACCATCCGTAACAAGATCTGATTCCCTCTTCTGGAGTGTCTGAAGACAGCTACAGTGTAATTACATATAATAAATAAATAAATCTTAAAAAAAAAAAAAAGAATTGAGTTACAAAGCCAGGACTCAACCAATAGAATGAAGATTAACATTAAGTCTATCTAATGTTCCTCCTGCTTTCAATTTACGCCTCATTTTCTATAGCTTACGTGCTGGGGGTGGTGAGGAGAAACAATGCAAGCTAATACTATTCAGCACTTCTGATTCCTTGCTGCCATTTTGCAAGCTTTGTGTGACTAGAAGCAGGTCCATATGGAGAATGACATATGTCATAGGACATTACCTTGTGACAACTTGTGAGGCCTGAAGTTGGAGTCAGACTGAGGACAAGAGTGCCTTAAAAGTTAGATCTCTCTCCATTCCTTGACTCATTTCTTGCTCTCATGCTATTGACCTGCGCACACCCGTTAGAACTTTTCCAGAGCTTCTCTTTCCCCTTGACCCAATTTTAGGAAACTCAGATAGACTTTTATTGATCTACATTGAGCCAAGATGAGAACTCATAATACCTATAGAGAATGAGGGAAGGAGAGAGAATAACATTCCCCTCATCCAAATACCAGTTCCCTTACCCAGGCTGCTTGTATCAGTCATAGCCAACAATCCAAAGTTACCTCCACTAAGAGCTGAGAACAACTAGTCTATTTCAGTGGCCTTTAATTTCTGATGAAGGGCAGATATTCCCCTCCCCCAAACTAACATTATATGTGACATGAGGATGCATAAACATGTACATTTTTAAGAACAGAGAAAAATAAATCTTCCATTTTTTGACAATTTAATCTGCTGTTTTTGTTTATAAGTTCTTCCCTGTTCATAAAATGGCAAAATGGATATACTTTTTTCTCTCTGTTCTACTAGAAAGTAATGAATATTTTTCTTATGTTATTCAATTTACAATAGCATTCTTATTTTAAAACAAGACTGTTTTATAAAAGGTAAAAACATACTCTTTTTTCTTTCTAAAATTATTATTCACCAAAATTTTTAAGGAGACTGTGACTAAATATCAGCCCATCATTTTTATAATAGTTCAGTGAATATTTAAGCTCTAAGTTAGGCTATACTAGCCCTAGGTTTTAATGAGTATCTTGGTTGATACAAACAAAAAGAATGCATCCTTGACACCCAAAGAACTAGCTTCAGAACTGTGACCCATAAATTAGTTTCGTTCAGGAGCCTTTTCTGCCTGCAAAGTGTGTCCGTCCCTCTCTAATTCCTCCCTCTACCCACTATCATCTCTGCATCCACAGCCGAGCTACAGATCCGTAGTTTGGGAGCCATCTTTGCATGGTCCAATCAGACAGCTCGTGTACTAGTTTCACAAACTCATGGCCTAGCTCCTGCACTGACCCAATCTAAGGCAGGCCAGATTCTCATATCAGACACCCAACAAGCTAAGAAAGAAGTCTGTGTACACAGGTCACATCACAAACACCAAAACAACATGAATGGCTAAGACAGGATGCCTCTTATCAAACCCACTAGTCCTATAGAAATATTATCTAATGAAAATTACCTAGATGAGCTGCAGGACACAGAAGTTGATGAATGGTCATAAATTTAATTAAAGAGTTAAAGAATTGAAAGAAAGCATAAAAACAAACACTTAATTGAACTTCAAGATGATAACAATAAACATCTGAGTGATGTCCAAAAAAAAAAAAAAATAGAAACATGTGGGTGAATGAAATAACAAAGACAACTCAAGATTGGAAATCACAGTTCAATAGAGTTAGAACTAATAAGGAGAACAGCAGCTGAAACAAAAATGTAATTGTAAAATTCACCAACTCCAGTAGGAAACTCAAGGAAAAGCTTTACAAGCAGAAGGATCAAGAAGATAAGACCATCGGGAATTGAAAATACAGTAGGGGAATTAAACAATACAAGCAGAGTCTGACATTTTTTAAGCCAAGAAAGGAACTTACAGGAAACATGGAAATCCATGAAAAGACCAGACCTTCAAATTATGGGCATGGATGAGGGAGAAACATTCCAAGTCAATGGCACAGATCATCAACAAAATTATAGAAGAAAACTTTCTCAAAGTTAGAAAAATATATACATACAGATACAGAAGGCACACAAAACACTAAACTGACAAGACCAGAAAAGAAACTTCCTATTACATACCGTAGTTAAAGCACTAGGTATAGAGAACCAAGAAAGGATATTCAAAGCTCCAAGAGAAAAAAGCACAAGTCACGCATGAAAGAAAAACTGCCAGAATAAAAACTGGTTGGTTAGTGGAAACTTCAAAAACCAGAAGAATCTGGAGCATTCTAAGTGTTAAAAGACCACAATTGCAAACCAAAATGACTGTACCCAGCAAAACTACCTGGCATAGTGAAGGGAGGAAGAAAAGTTGTCTGTGATACAAACAGCCTAAAAAAAAAAAAAATCAGTTCCACCAAAACAACCTTAAATGAGAATACTGAGAGCATTACTTTAAACTGCAAAACAAAAAAAGAAGCACAGGCAAAAGACAATAGAAAGAAAATAAAGTTATAGTTAATGAAATACTAAGCAGAACTAAGAACACAACCAAACCAAAAAATGACTGTAATCAACATACATATTTCAACAATAATTTTAAATATTAATGGCCTCAGGTTTACACTCAAAAGACATATAGCTGAATGAACTAAGAAATAAAACCCATCTTTCTGTAGTCTACAAGAAACTCAGCTTTAAGAATAGGTACCACCTTAAAGTGAAAAATTCAGTAGGCTTGAGGGGTTGGGGTTTTTTGGGGGGTTTTTTGTTGTTGTTTTTTGGGTTTTTTTTTGTCTTTTGGAGGGTAACTGGAGGAGGTCACATGGTGCAAGATGGACCTGGGAGGACTGAGAAGTGAGTGTAATCAGGGTGCATTATGTGAAATTTCAAAATATGCAATAAAAATATTATGTTGGAAAAAACATTACATTACATTAGTATTACAATACTAAACATATATGCATCAAACATTGTTGTACTCTATTTCTTAAAAAGGTATATGAATGGAATTTAAAACACACACTAACATGAACCCAATAATAGTAAGCAATTTTAACACCCTATTTTCTACAATTGACAGGTTATTTCGACAATAAAATAGAGAGATTTCAGAATTAAATGACATCCTATCTCAAACGGACCTAAGAGATAACTATAGAATATTGCCTATGAACACCAAAGATATACATTCAACTCAGTAACCTACAGAAGCTTCTGTAAAATAAACTGCAACCTGGACATGCACACACATGCTCACACACACATGATTTAACAAATTCAGATAACTTGACGTAATTCTATATAGCCTATCCTACCATTAGGGAGCAAACTCTAAAATGAACAACAAATAAATCTATTTTAAGTGCATAAACACAGGAAGATTAAATAACTCATTACTGAGTGATCAATTATCAAAGGAAAAAAATAAATATTTTTCTGTAATTAATCAGAAATAAAAACACAACACAAAAAAATCTCTGGGGCCAATTTAAAGCAGTTCTAGTAGGGAAACTTATAACCCTAAGTTTCTATATTTAAAAAAATCAGAAAGGGCACAAATACACTACTTAATGACCCAACTCAATGGTTTATACATTAAAAAAAAAACAATAACCAACAATAGAAAAATTTGGACTGGAGAGATGGCTCAGCGGTTAAGAGCACTGACTGTTCTTCAGAAGGTCCTGAGTTCAAATCCCAGCAACCACATGGTGGCTCACAACCATCAGTGGTGAAATCTGACGACTCTTCCTGTGTGTCTGGGGACAGTTACAGTGTACTTACCTATAACAATAAATAAATCTTAAAAAAAAAGTTACAAAACAAAAATTTAGTACAAGGCAAAAAATAATAAAAATCAAAGACAAAATTAATGAAATAGAAACAAAAAATACAAAGAATCATTGACTCTAAAGAGCTGGTTCTTTCAGATGATAAACAAGATGAACAGACACTTGGCCCAACTAAACAAAAGAAAGAGAGGACACAAATTAACACAATCAGGAATGAACAGGGAAACACACAGAAAACACAAAAGAACCTTAGAATATTGTAAGGGAACAGTTTAAAACCTGATCTCTATTACATTGGAAAACCTTCTTGATTTATCCAAACTATCAAAAGCAAATCAAGAAAAGATCAACAACATATAACAAATGAAGAGATTGAAGAAGGCTTCTGACTAAAAACAAGTCCAGGCCCAGAGGGAGTCAGAGCAGACTTCTACAAGACTACTGAAGCTTGGTCTTGCAAACTTTATATGACTCAGCACAGGGGAAGGCCAGGGCCAAGTAGTGGGAGTGGGTGGGTAGGGGAGCAGGGTAGGGGGAGGGTATAGGGGACATTCGGGATAGCATTTGAAATGTAAATGAAGAAAATATCTAATAAAATAAACTTTAAAAAGACAATACATACTTATCCATACTTAATACAGTATAATAATGTATTCTTCAGTTCCACCTCCAATTACTCAAAAGTACTTAGTGTGTTTTGTCACCAAGAAGAAAAATGCACCAACAAGCTATGCTTATAAACTAAATCAAATAGCCTCTGATTTTTAACAAATGAGTTCCAAATTTACCACAATTCTTCACATAGAAAACCATTTAATGAATTTGGAACTATTTCTGTCAAATTTTAACATTATGCAAACACCTATTGCTTAGGTGACAAAGCAATAAGCCACATAACAGACTAAAAGGCATATACTGTAAAGCATTTTACACTTTTATGCATTTATGTACTGAGATAGGGCCTATTTCTGTAGCCAAAGCAAGCCCTGAACCCACAATCCTCCTGCCTCAGCCTCCTAAGTAATTGACCTAGTTACTTTTCACTCATTGCTAAAACCATCTTGAAGGAACAGATAAGGTTTTCCTTTCAAATGTCTTCTGAGTTTCATACTGTGATGGTTTGTATATACTTGAGCTAGGAAGTGCCACTATCAGAAGGCATTGCTTTGTTGGAGTAAGTGTGTCACTGTGGGTGTGGGGTTTAATACCCTCATCCTAGTTGTCTGAAAATGAGTGTTCTGTTAGCAGCCTTCAGATGAAGATGCAGAACCCTCAGCTCCTCCTGTACCATGCCTGCCTGGATGCTGCCATGCTCCCACCTTGATAATGGACTGAACCTCTGAACCTGTAAGTCAGCCCAATTAAATGTTATCCTTATAAGAGTTGCCTTGATTGTGGTGTCTCTTCACAGCAGTAAAATCCTAAGATACATACTATTGTGAAGTAATTAGCAAGAGAAGGCCAGCAATTTTGAAATATTTGTCTTTATTTAAAAGAATAGAGCATGACTCATTTCTAAGCGCACCAAGTTTTAAAATGCTTCCCTCCTGATAACTAGTGAGCCCTCTAGGGTGTCACAGACGAGTGACACAGTTGAACGATTTCTGCAGGCCATTTCCTTGCGAACTTAGATTCGATAACTAAGATTATACAAGCTACCTAAGCTCCAAATCTCCCTGTACAGATAAATCACCGCATGTTCCAACAAGTGATGCCTTCGACAAACAGCACTTCCCATTATGGAACACCCACTCTTTCATCAAGGTCGAGGCAGACAAATGTGCTGTGTCCAACACGGAGAGATGTGTGGGCAGTGTCAGCCACAAAGTAGGTAAAAAGCGAGTGTAAATTTTAACATTTTCCTCACAGCCAAATAGTTAATCTTGCATCTTGCTGGGATCCCATCTACCCTGCACTTCAGAGCCCACTGAACTAAGTTAAATGACTGCAGATTAACAGTAAGGCATGAGTTGTGAAACCAAGTAACTGGGTTAAGAAGCTCCCTCTCTGCCTTCAACGCGGGGAAGCCCCATTGCTGGGCTGCTTAGAAGTGAAATGCAGGAAACTGGAATCAGTGGGTAATCTTCATACTGGCATGTGTTTAAAAACAGTATTTCTCATTCCATGCTTTGAGGCATACTTGAGAAAGTGATAGGCTTATTTCTGAAAAAAAATGATAAACAAGAAATTTCATATAGAAAATGGCACCCCTAAGGTACAATTATTAATAATTACTGATATTTCTAATGTTCTCTCTGGACAGAAAGCAGTTTCCTGATTATTAACCTGTTTAATGATCACAAGAAGTCTATGGAGTAGATATAATATTATCATTATTATACATTGAGGAAACCAAGGTCAAGGCAGAAAACTTAACTTGTTGAAGATTATACATTTACAAAGTGGTAGTCAGGATTCATATCCAAATGTTACTGCCTTTGCCTTCAAATCTTAAATAGAATAATACACTCTGGTACCTTGACCTTTGGGACAGCATTAAACTTCTTTGTCTGCATCCCTCCATCCTCTAAGGACCAGATACACACGTGTTTAGTATGGAAGTGTCAAGTGCAGCATTGTGATGGTTAATACCGTCGATTTGACAGGATCTATAATCACATAGACGACAAGCTTCTAAGCATGTCTGTGAAAGGGGTCTCTCCATTAAGTTCATTGAGGTTGGAATACCTATCCTATATGTGGGTTGGGACCACAGTCTAAAATACAAATAAACAAATGAGCTATGCACTAGCATTCATTGTGCCTCCTGACTGGAGACACACAGTGTGACCAACTGCCTTGCACTCCTGCAACATGCCTTCCCTATCATGATACGTTGTATCCTTTCCTACACTGTAAGACAACATATCAAATATTTGGTCACAGAAATGTTAAAAATAACAAACCTAAGCCCAATGTGGATGCAGCACACACACACACACACACACACACACACCTTTATTCACAGCACTGAGGAGGTAGAAGCTGGCCAGTCTCCAAGTTCAAGGCCAGCTTGGTCTACAGAGTAAGTTCCAAGACAGCCAGGGCTACACAGAAACCTTGTCTTGAAACAACAACAACAAAAACTAACACAAAGATGAGTTCTTTTCATCTGTTAGGTATGCTTATTTTGACATATAGTCAAATACAGTGAAACAATGTGACCAAAAGTTGATTAAGAAGGGTCACACAATGGTTCTCCTTAGCTGCTGCTTGATGGGTAGCTAGCATGGCTAAGGGGCAATATTCAGAGTAGTAACTGACAGAAAATTGCATCATTACCGATGAAATACATGGAAAGAATAAAGGAGGAAATATTAAATTCCTTTGGTTTTAGTACTTTGAAATTTAATGTAGCATCCTTCATAGGACTAATTTGCTCTTCAAAGCAGCTTATTAATAGAAAAGAGAAATGAAATATTCCTGAGGGAATAATAGTTTTAGTATAGATGAAGGTCAGCTAATCTTTCCTTTAAAAACTGTTAATACCACAGAACTGAACACATTTAGCAAGTTTGCCCACACTTATTTTTTGATATGTTAGTGTATATGTGTATATATATATGCATATATGTGCATATATGTGCATATACACAAGATAAACATAAAATATCATAATAATAATATGATCTGAGAATCCATAAAGCTTTAATTAATACTGTGAACCTGGGAAACATTAATTCTGTTTCAACATTCTAATCATTAAAATGGAAAAATAATCATTTCCCTCTCTATTGGATTATCAAGAGAATGTAATGAATGAATACATACAAAAGCCTTAGCATATTGCCTGGGAATTAGTAAACAGTGAATAAATGTAAAATAATGATCATTAACAATTAATATCCTCATCGTTACTGTATAAGCAAGGGGTGTAAAGACTTAATTCTCCTAGAATGCACTACAGAAAGTTCTTTAGGAGGAAAAGGAGAAAATTAAGCAAATTATATATTTTAAGGTTTTAGATTTAGTTTTTAATTATATGTATATTTGTGTGTGTGTGTGTCTGTGTGTGTGTGTGTGTTGGTGTGAGTACAAGATTACAGATGCCCATGAAGGCCCCAAGTATCAGATCTCCCCAGAGCTGGAGTCTTGGATTATTGTAAGCTTCATTATGTGGCTACCAAAAATCCAACTCAGATCCTCCACAAGAACAGTCCATGCTTTTAACTGATGTCATCTCTCTAACCCCTGTAATTACCTTTTGATTAACACAAAAAAAAGACTTTAAAGTTCTAAGCCAGAAGAAGGTTTAACGGCAGTGCTCGAGTAATCAATCGGTCCATAAAAGAGTTTGACAAGAACAATGTTGAGAATTCTCGATGTAAGTGAAACCTGTACCAAGAAGAAATGGCAATTTTTTTTTGGGGGGGGGGGGTAATTTATGCTTTTTCACTGTTCATCCTGATAACAGCCAGCCTTCATTCTCTCCTCCCAGTCCTACCCATATAAGTCCCTCCCCCCACTACCCCTCCCCCTTTGCATCAAAGAAGTGGAACTCCCCCCCTGGGTACCACCCTGCCTTGAGACATCTAATCCCAGAAGGACTAAGCACCTCTTCTCCCACTGAGGCCCAACTAGACAGTCAAAATAGGGGAAGAGGATCCAGTGGTGGGGAACAGAATCAGGGACAGACCCCACTCCAATTGTTAGGGGACCCACATGAGGACAAGTTGCACCTCTACTCCAAATGTGTAGGGGTCTTAGATCCAGCCTCTGTCTGCTCTTTGGTTAGTTCAGTCTCTGTGATCTCCCGTGGGCCCATGTTAGATGATTCTGTAGGTTTTCTTGAGATGTTCTTGATCCCTCTGGCTTGATCAATTCTATTCCCCACTTTTTCACAAGTCACCTAGAGCTTCTCCTGATGTCTGGCTCTGTATCTCTGTATCTGCCTCCATCTGCTGCTGGATAAAGCCTCTCGAGAGACAGATATGCTAGGTTCTTGTCTATAAGCAAAGCACAGTATCATTAATAATGTCAACCTTGACCCTTGGAGCTCTCAGAGACTGAATCACCAATCAAAGAGCATACATGGGCTGAACCTACTTTCCTGCATATATGCAGCAGATGTGCAGCTCAGTCTTCATGAGAGTCCCCCAACAACTTGAGCAGGAGCTGTCCCTAAAGCTGTTGCCTGTTTGTGGAATCCGCTCCCCTAACTGGCCTACCTTGTCTGGCCTCAGTGGGAGAGGATGCACCTAGCCTTGCAGAGACTTGATGTACCAGGGTTGGAGGATACATACCCAGGGGGACCTCCACCCTCTCAGAGGAGAAGGGGGTAAGGTGGGAGAGACTTGTGAGAGGGGACCATCAGGGGGCTGGCGATCAGGATATAATGTAGGTGAATAAATAATAAATGAATAAGCTGGAAAAAATAGTGTCATGGATTGGCTCTCCCCCATGGAATGAATCTCAAGTTGGGGCAGTCATTGGTTGGCTGTTTCCTCAGTCTCTGCTCCATCTTTATCCCTGCACATCTTATAGTAATGGCAATTTTGGGTTGAAGAATTTGTGAGTGGATTGATGTGCTCCTCCCTGCACTGGAAGTCCTGCCTGGCTACCAGGAGGTGGGCACTTCAGTCTCCACATCCCCATCAGCTAGAATCTCAGCTTGGATCACCCCCTTAGATTCTCCAGAGCCTCCCCTGTCCCAGGTCTCCAGCTAGTCCCAGAGATGCATCTCAACAATTTCCATTCTCACTTCCAGCCCTCTCCTGCTGTTCTCCCCACACTCTATTCCCATCCCTCTTCTTGTCCTCACTTCCTCTCCATCCACTTCTGATGATTACTTTGTTTCCCTTTCTGAGTGAGATTTAAGCACCCTCCCTTGGGACCTCCTTATTACTTTGTTTCTTTGGGTCTGTGGATTGTAGTATGTTTATCTTGAACTTTATGGCTAATGTCTACTTATAAGTGAGTACATACCACAGTCTTTTTGGAACTGGGTTACCTCACTCAGGATGATATTCTCATGCATTTGCCTGCAAAATTCATGCCTTTGTTTTTAATAGCTGAGTAGTGTTCCATTGTGTAAATGAACCACATTTTCTGTATCCATTCTTTAGTTGAGGGACATCTGGGTTACTTCCAGTTTCTGGCTATTACTAATAAGGCAATTCCCATCAAACTTCCAACACAATTCTTTACAAACCTTGAAAGAACAAATTTCCAATTTCATGTGGAAAAAAATAGAGTAGCTAAAACAATTCTGTACATTAAAATCTTTGCTTTACAGAAGCTTTTCAGTTTCATGAAGTTCCATTTATTGATTGTTGATTCTAGTGCCTGAGCTATTAGTGATACTGTTCAGGAATTTGTCTCCTGGAGAAATGGCAATTTTTAAGTAGTAGAGACATAGTTAGAAATTGTTTCTCAAATTCCATGGAAAGGGTATAAGCTACTCAGAAAGATGTGGACCCAATCCTTAGGTACAATTTACACACACTCATTTCTTCAGCAGAAAATAAGTCTCACCCCCCAACACACACAATCTATTTATGAATTTCTAATACAAATTATGCTCACAAGATACAATGGGAAATTTCTGATGCCAATCTACAGTAAAATCATAACAGAATCTTGTTTTATGAGCTTTGACCAATGCCAATTCACAGAACCACAAAGGCAACAGAACCTGCTCTTCATCATTATCATTTTCACCTTTAAATGTCACCACCTGAAGAAATTAATAGGTACAATTACGTTTTCCATTTGCAAATGAACAAATCCAGATTTTTTTTCAAGTGACTCAGGCTGAGAACTAGTCTAAATTTTCCATCCAACATTCTTCTCAGAAAAGCCAATACCACACCCACATAAGATTTTATTGGTTTTCTTTACCCCTAACCAATCTGAAAGTACTTTTCTTTCTGAAAGCAAAAGGATCAATTATGGCATTACCAAAATGAGATGGGCCTGTGAACTACACTGGCACTTTTATATCAAAGAAGTATGACAGATCTTGAAGATATGTCAAGACTCTTCTTTACTGGGCCAATCCTCTTTCATATTCTGGGGGTATAGTAAGTCTCTGAACTGATTTCAGTTACACATTTCACATAGTTAAGACAACCATTTATTAAAATTCTGGCCATCTTCATAGCCTCTTGGAGGACATTGGCCTTCATGTTTAAAAGTAAAGTGATTTTCATATATTTTACCAGCTGTTACTTGACTTTTTTCTGGAAGACATGAACAAACACATAAGTACCTCACACCGGGACCAATTGACAGAGCAAGTTAGTGACTCCACCCAATTAGCTTAGCAAACCAGTGAACTCCTGGACTTACTGGAGCATGGGTAACTGCAAGGAAGAAAGAAAGAAAGAAAGAAAGAAAGAAAGAAAGAAAGAAAGAAAGAAAGAAAGAAAGAAAGAAAGAAAGAAAGAAAGAAAGAAAGAAAAAAAGAAAAAAAGAAAGAAAGGAAGGAAGCTGCATTATGAACCAGAGAGAGCAGGACCAGAGAGAGAAGAAAAAGTGTCTGAAGACAGCTACGGGGGGTACTTACATATAATAAATAAATAAATAGATAGATAGATAAATAAATAAATAAATCTTTTTTTAAAAAAAAGAAAGAAAGAAAGCTGCATTGTATGTGTACTTCCTGAGATCATATGGAGCTGGGGCAGACACAGCTACAGGGTGTGCTGCAGGGAAGAGGGAATGACTGGCCACTCCAGTGAGCAGCTGATCAACATCACGACCACCTCACCACCACCCCATCCCCCCCAAGCCCTCCTTTCATGAGAGAATGGCAACAGCCCTGAAGTCGTGGAGGTCAGCATAGTAATGGTTGTGCTGTGCTCAGAGGACAGTGTGTGAGCAGCTTACCAAGCCTGGATTGGTTGCCAAAAGTAATTTGCAAAGAAGACTAAAAGGGCATTTTTTTTTTTTTTACAAGTAAGGTCAATTTTGAGGATGTGAGGCAAGACCATATCTAGGGTGCAGAACTTAGATGACACAATCAGGAAGCCTTGCTCTTCCTGATGCTTTATATGGTAAAAACGAACACAACTTTTGTATTTTATTTCATACACCAGACAGACCTGCTCCAGTTATTTCCACAGAAGTGAAACTCGTAATCTCCCTGTCTGGATCTTAGGCTTCACACCTCTAGCCTTGCTTCCATTTTCTATGGCAGTCGACTGGAAAATGTTTAAGAAAGCCCCTTGGAATATGGACGTGGCAACACATGCCTATAAATGCCAGTGCACAGCAAGTTGAAGCAGGAGAATCAAAGAGTTGGAGGCTGTGGGAATTAGGGGCAATGACTGACAAACAGGATTTCATAACACTAAAAAGGCTCTGCACCACAAAGGAAGTAATCGGTTGAGTGAAGAGGAAGCCCACAGTGTGGGAGAGAATTTTTTTCAAGCTATACATCTGACAGAGGATTAACATCGAGAGTATATAAAGAACTCAAAAAAAAGGCAAGGAAACCAACAACCCAATTCAAAAATGAGCTATGGGTATGTACAAAGAGTTCCCAAATGAAGCAATAAAAATCACTTATAAACAACTCAATAAGCCTTCAACAGCCTTAGCTGTATTGAGTGCAGCAACTGACACTGAAAAACATACTTTTTTTTCTCTCTTAAGTGAGGCTCCTAGCCCCAATTGTTCAGATGTGAGTACATTATCCTGAGTAATCCCAAAAACTAGAAAGAGTAACAAGGGACCATTAGAAATAAGAGGAACTCTAGAGATGAGAATAGCAGGATACAGGAGTTAAGGTGGGGGCAGAGGGAGGAACTGGGATAGGGGGAACTTAACTGGGAGGGAGAGACATAAATAACCCTAAAGAGGGTTGAAAAATCATATTGAATCATACTATTTTATATTAATCTAAAATTATATACAATACATTTAAGTGTAGGTATATACATATGTGTGTGGTTTAAATAAAGTTACACTACTTGAGGTGACTACTGACACCCAAGAGCCATAGACTATCTTAAAATAAATAAATAAATAGACCCAAGCATAAGGAACCTCCTTTAGAGTATTGGCCATGGGAGTCTAAGAAACTTCAAAAATAGTATAGGCTATTACTATTGCCCTTTATTGCCTCCCAGAACTAAAGATAGGTTCCTATTGCTGAAGATACCACACACTTCAGACACAGTTCTTGTAGGAATAGAGCTGGATCTAACCCAAAAGCCTCTTCCCTCAGGACTGGCTTTCAAGGTGCTATGAAAGCTGCCAAAAGCGAAATGCAATGATAGTCCAACCCAACTCTGACACCTATGAACCACAACAATAAGCAGTCAGGCAAGATATCCTTAAAGGTACACTTCTAGTACTCAAATGTTGCTGAATGCCACTTTCCCGAACCAGTATAATCTCTAAGTGCATTCTAAAACCCCTCGTGGCCACAGGTAAGAAAACAACTTTAATTGTGAAGTGTCTGGGTCCAAAAAACTTATCTATAACACAACTCCTACACCTAAGGCTCAGGGAACCGTGTGGAAGAGTGGGTGGAAAGATTGTAAGCCAGAGGACCAGGAAGTCTTCTGTAAGATTGTGTCTTCTAGATAGGACTGGGAAGTTACAACCATGAAATCTCAACAATAGAGGTTACCTAAACCAAACCAGACCAAAGAAAACAGCTGACATGCTAACATGGATGATGGAAAATCTCACAAGGCCATACTTCTAGTGACTATTGAGAGGGAGAATCAGCCTTCCACAAGGATGAGCCTCCCCCTCCTCTAATTTGTTATCCAATACCAAGTGGTCACCCTGGAAACTCATACAGAAAATGGTATCAGCAGATTGCATGTATATATTTATGCATATATATAATATATATAATAAGAAAGCCTTGATTTTTAGGAGCAAGGAGGCACAAGAGGGATAAGAGGGAAGAAGGGGTGAAAACAATGTAAATATAGAACACATATATGGAATTTAAATAATTTTTTTAAATGTAAGAAGAGTTTTGTGTCTAGCCTAGGCTACATAGCAAGATCCTGTGTCAAAAAAAAGTGAAAGGAAAACAAAGCAAGGAAAGGGGAGGGAAGAAGGGTAATAGAAGAGAGATGGGGAGAAAAAAAGAAAGGAAGGAAGGAAGGGAGGGAGGGAGGGATGAAGGAAAAGGAGATGAGCTTGTCTTTGGGGTATTCAGGCCAAGACTACCACAAGAGGGCTATCTTCTTATTCTAGTCTTAACAGATCTCTAAGATCAACCTGCACTCTACTTAATACTATAGAGGCCTGCCCCCTTGGGGAGCAAACTATCATAGGCACCCAATATACAGCCAATAAGCTAGAAGATGTTTATGTGTAGCCAGTACAATCATTCTTATCTATATGGGGCTGAGTTTCTGCAAACATAGTGACTCTCAAATGTATGCACAATGAACAGACCTGTGTTGGCCTGTGGAAACAGATCTATCCTGTAAACCCCATTCTGCCCGTTCTGCTAATCAGACAAATTCTTTATCAAGGGTCTAGTAGCTGTTTCCAGCTTTATTGGTTGGTATCCCATTATTTCACCAAACTCCTCATGTTGTGAAGAAGAGATGCAGCATTTCACTAGCATTTTGAATTTTTTTTCCTAATGGGAAATTCAGGATTTGGGGCCTGACTGAAGGGGAAATTTTGGCAAATGAAAGTTGTTTCGCCACACCCTACAAATCACAAGGCTTGTGTGACTGCCTACTCCCTCGACATAAAGCTGGCTCTACGTCTAAAGAGACTCATATGGTGTCCAGCTGCCTCTCACTTAAGAGTCCAAGGCTTGGCCTTCCTCTTGTTTTTTGTAACCTAGATTCCATCACCTCCACACAGATCACTGGTGGGAGCCATATGTTCAGCATTTACATGCAATGAATTCATAATGGAAAATTCTAGTCAGACTTCTGCAATAGATATCTGGATGTTAGTCTTGTTATATTTCTCTGGACATGGAACAAAGCCATTTGGCAGTCATCTACTTCCCCACATCTTATAAAAAGTAAAGTTAATGTTTTTGTACTAAGGAAACTTTCTTGGCTGCAGATTGTAAAGACTTTTGTAAATATTCTTTAAAGCATGTTATTTTCTTTTTCTGTTTAGATTAATATATCACTTTCAGAGTTGAAATTTAACTCTACATTTCTAAATATATTCTGTTTTTTCCACAATCCAAAGGACAAATAGGCCAAGTGCATATAGTATATCATTCAATTGCAAAAGCCATTTTTCTAGCCAAGGTAGATGCTTCCTCGTTTCATGATCTGTCCCAATTTATAACTTGCTTAGATACAGTCTTAATGATTCTCTGTGGATTAACCAACAATACCAACTATTTTGTAATAACTTTGATACTCTAATCATGAATTACTGAAGTTATACTCTTTATAAAGGCTACAAAACTTACTGCAGCAGTGAGCATACAGTGGTAACTCTATAAAAGAGAATAGCAGAATCAAATTAACCTTCTTAATCTATTTCCATAAAATATTGTGGAGGGCACTTTAACATATAATCAAGGTATGTTGACTGGGGAGTGTGGAGGAATTTTAATTCAGCAACATGACTCCTGTGGCAAGGGATAACATCCAATGACCCAGGTCACAGGATCTGGCTGGAATACAGAAATGCCACACACCTTTAATCCCTCTGGCTAGAATACAGATATGTCTTTAGTACACAACTTTAATCCCAAACAACCACACCTAATTGAAGGGTAGACAAATTGATGAGTCAGAGAAAGATTTGACAGAATGAGTCAGAAGTAGAATACAACCAGTAGAGTTGAATTTGGTGAAGTTTAGTTGAATATATTTGAGTTCAGTTCAGTCAGTGCATTTCCTACAGTGCAGTTGAGTTCAGTTGCCTTTGTTAGTGAGTTCCATTCAGTTTATGCAGTTCATGATGTGAAGGTCAAAAGTTAGTTGAAGCCAGAGAATAAGGAACCAGAAGATTAGAACAAATTACCAGTTAGTGAGGCCAAGCAGAACAATTCAGTGATAAGCCAAAAGAAGCCAGTTCGGATCAGTTTATCTTGGAGTGGAATTTGAGCCAGAACTGCTGAGCTGAAATCAACCAGCCAGAGTTCAGAAAGAACTAGAATAGGTAAGCTTATTCAGTAGTAAACTTCCAAGATAACAATTATTTGGGGCAAATAAATATTAAATTTCCAGAGGAAAGCTCGTCAGTATTAAAGGATGACAAGGAAAGTGTTCTGGGAGTATGTCTCCTCATTATTATGGTAGTTATACTACTCTATATTAAAGGCCAGTGAGATAGCTCAGTCAGTAAGTGCACTTGTTTCCAACCCTGATGATCTGAGTTTAGATCCCTGAATGAGTTCATCCCTGCAATGCACACAGTGGAAGGAGAGACCTGATTCTCATAGTCTTTTGACAACAAATATGCACACATAGTCTGCTCAGTCACAAGTAAAATAAATTTTAAAACAAGCCTTTCACTAAAAGCAATTTTACTATGTTAGAATTTTTAGGATAAAACAGTTTTTATGATAAAAATAAAAGCAAACAAGTGAATAAATTGTAGTTAGAATTAGTTATCTTACTAATCTTAGGATTTAAGCTAACCTTGTTTTCTTGTCCAGTACTGACTACAATGCTTTCTCCAATCACCCTACATCTCTCAACTGAGAGTTCTGTGACTAAAATCAGTTCATATATCATGGACAATCTTCACATCAAATTTCCTTAAATGCTATACTCCTTAGTAAACTTTCTGTCTGCCGAATTATACCAAAATTTTCCATATCCAAGCTGATCAAAAGGAATAGAACTTCACAAAAGCCTATTGGAATGTTGGTGCCTGGGGGTGGGGATGTCACACAGTGGATCTTAACATTTGTAGGGCCATGAGTTCAATCCCCAGCACCACAGGAGAAAATAGCAGAACCTATTTAATACAGAGTCACTTTTCACTGTATCACAAAGACCAAATAATTTACTAGCTTTCTGTTTATATCTTTAAAGATTTCTTCATACAACAGAGGATTCCAAGTTACAGAGACACATGTTTTATTTTGCAAAATTACATAAACCAAAAATGAACATGAGGACAAAAACATAAAACAGGATCATGGAGAGGATTAGGAATTTGAAACCTTGGATCCCTACATAGTTAATAAAGTAAGAACTGAAAATTTGGCTCTGAACATCCTGGCAGCCAAACAACATGATCATGTTTCCACATTGTCAGTTGTTACATTTATACTGTCCATAAGGAATAAGCATACCATTCACTCAGAATGAGCAAAGATTTTCCTGGCGCTTAAGTATGAAATATGTCATGTGAAAATGTCACATAGAGGACACAGTATAATGAAGTGAATGGAGTCTTCAACAATATCTTTACAGTGCACTGAACTTGCTCTTCAGGATTCTACAAATTTTATGGTAAAAAATATCCCTGAATCGGTTACATTATGATTTAGGTGATTTATGACCTTTATGACCTTATTTGTATCCATTCCACCGTCTATCTACCAGCACCAATATTCTTTGACTCTGTGACTTCATAAATTAAATTTCATTTTGTACTAATTTTACTGATTCCTTCAAAAGTTTTAAGTGTACATATGTAAGTACACATGAATGCATGCAAGCTATATTCTCAATGACATAGAACATTCACTTTCTCTTTCACATCTTCAAATATTGCCAACTTCAAACATAAATTTAATAACAGGCAGCTTGAAACCTGGTATAATTATTTAATGAATTTTTAAAGATGTCCTCACAGACCTCCCATCACGCTCTTCTCAAAAATCAAGTACCACAATCAATAATGCCTTCTTGACAGATACAAGTACCTGAAGTTGTTCTACTTCTAGGCAAAAGGGTAAAAAATAGAAATACAAAAAATGTTAGTTGACTACCTACTATGTACTAGATACTTTTATATGGATTATCCCATTTACTCTTTAGAACATTTCTAAGTATAATCGTTCCTGATAAGCAACAGGTTTATGGTTTGTACAGTAAACCTAGCTAAGTTGCAACTGTAATCACAATTCCTTTCACTTTTCTGGATAAAATCTTCAAGATAAGCACAGATGATAAGAAATACTTTGAACTTAGAATAAATGATGGATATGAAACAACATATTATTTATATATAGAAATGGGTGGGGAGCACCAGCTATTGTTGAATTTCATAGATGTCATCCCTTCTTTTCTGGTTCAGTTGTGGTATACAGCCCAGCCCTATTAAACTTCCTCCTTCAGCTTCTCCGTATTCTGAGAGAACATGCACAGATTAAAAGTTCTTTAGCACCCCTGAGATGTACTCTTTCAGCTTCTGTGGCTCAGGGACCAGGAATGTGTTTAGCTCCAAAATGAAATGCAACAGATTGCTCTACAGGACACTCCTGCCTTTGAAGTTGGAAGCTTGGAGACTATGAGGTATTTTGGTAGGGATTTCAGTCCTCGAGGGTTCTAGGCAGGTACTCATAAAGTCTGGTGTGACCTTGTTGTCCTCTAGCTTGCATCCTTCTTTCCTATTTACCATTCTGATTGGAAGCCTAGTCCCAGATATAGAACACCAGTTTTTATGTTAACTGTTTAACCAACTCCCACCTCTGGGTAAGGTCGGGTCCCTATAACAAGTCCATTGCATCATAGCACTCCTAAGGGTTTTTCTTCTGAGACTGAACATTGAATGATACAAGACTTGATGGAATAGGATTGTTGTGAAAGGTCACAAGACTACGAGACATTTGTACCCAGTGCTACCAAGCCTGTACCTTGCTTTGTTTTCTGTCATAGAATTTATCACCATTTAACACACAAATCCAATATACTGAGCTATTATATTTTGTTCAGTGGCTGAATACCTGACTAAAATGTAAGTCCCATGAGGCACAAGCCTGTTCTGTACACTGATCCCCCGTGCCTAGAAAAACATTTCACTCCTAACAGATGTTCAGCATTTGTTACTGAATTAACAGAAATAAATCACAGAGTTAATAAGGACAGCACTTGGAAGTAAAAACACTAAAAGAATCAAAACTTAATCAAGAACAATTACAAGAAATGCTTTCATGTCGATCTTAAAATATAAAGATGCCAGAAAGCTTGAGATACTTCAAAATTGTCAATAACTTTGTTCATTGAAATGAAAAGCCCAGAAAAGGGGGATGCTAGAGGGGTGAGGCAGGAGTGGGTAGGTGGGTGGGTGAGCACCCTTTTAGAGGCAAAGGGGAGGGGAATCAGGAGGGGAGGCTCATGCAGGGAAGACTAGGAAGGGGAATAACATTTAAAATGCAAACAAAGTGAATAATAAAAAATAAAACAGAAATAGAAACCCAATAACAATAATACAAGAATGTGTCTGTCTCTAACCTGTTACTTCTGACAACAACTCGATTGTAGAATACTGTTATTTTGTGAACTATCCTAACTTACAGGTTAGACACTGATAACTTCTGACCTTTATCTCCTTAGGACACAATACCAAGAAAACAGGGAGCAGCTCAGAGGAATAGATCCCAGACTGTCAGAGCCAGAAGTGCGTTAAAGATAACCTGTCATATTATAGGTGAAGCTTAGAGAAAAGTGAGTTGCCTAAGGTCACACAGCTAGATATGGGTTTCCTGCTACCTAGAAACCAATCTCCACTCTACTATGACCCTGAGCAAATTACTTAACCTCTCTAAGCAGTAAGAGGAGCAAAGCAGTATCTGCTGCAGAGCTGATGTGAAAGTTAAAGGAAAACAATGCATAAGAAACACTCAGACCCATGCCTGGTACGAGAAAGCCTCAAGAAACAATGGTTATCTGTCAGTGCCAGACATGTTCACGGGTACACACACCACAAACCATCAATACAACTTCTTCTTCTTCTTCTTCTTTGTTCACAGGCATCTAACTCACACCATCTAAATCAGCACTTATACTTATTTTAAATACAGTTTACGGTGACAGTCTCTGAAACCTCTCCAAGAATCAAAGAACCCTCAATAAAAATGCAAACATCAAAAACAGGGATGCTTACATGCTGAATAAACAGATTCCTTGCTGGATTTCTTTAGCTAGCATATTCCTCTGGCACATTTCAAATTGGATTTGTTTACCAGGAGTGCATTTTCCTCTCTACCATTTCAGGAAGAGAAGCAGTGGCAGCGGTCCAAGCACACCTGCATCCACTGCAAGCCATCTGGAAAGTTTCTGACATCCTCATTTCCCCCCCGTGTATGTATGTTTTCTGGTTCCCATGCTGTTATCTGCCCTCTGAAAGCTGAGAAAAAGGAAAGGAAGTCACCATACAGAAGAGTCTTCTCTGAAATGACTTGAGTAGAACTCCTACCAAACATGGCATTTTGCTAGAATTTTCTGAAGCGGGCAAAGAAATTGAGAAATGACTGTCCATAAGCTTTGCAGTTGTGCCCTGTCAGCTGCTTCTTCAAATCTCATTCTTCGGATGACTGACTACATCTTGCAGCACCTCTTCAATCTAAGACTGTCACAGTTAACTAGAACATGTTACTATGATGCTGACCTGTTCCCACTATCGGTGAATGAGCCATCCAGAAAGGCACAATAGGAGCGTGTACTTATTGTACGCTGCAACGAGAAAACTGAATTCAAGTTTCCAACTACAGTCATGCATTGCTCAATGACTCTGAGTGGCTGGGATATAGCTCAATGGATGAGAGCGCTGGTTCTGCAAGCATGGGGACCTGAGTTAGAATCTCTAGCATCCATTGTATGTACCTGTAACCTCAGTATTCAGGAGCAGAGACAAATGGGAAATCACTGGCCAGGCAGCCAGGCAGCCTAGCCAAAACAGTAAGTTTCAAGTTCAGTGAGAGACCCTGTCTCAAATGTATAAGATGGAATGTGACCTCTGCATGTACATGTATGTGTAAATGTACCCCATACTACACCACACACACACACACACACACGTAAGCAATATGCTCACAATAAAAAATAGATACAGTCTGAGAAATACATCATTGGACCTCCTTGCCGTACAATCACAAAATATATACATAAATAAGATAGCTACACTGTTACAAGATCCTGTAGTATTATGGAGCCACAATCATGTACCACCAAAGGAAGTCAGGACTGGAACTCAAGCAGGTCAGGAAGCAGGAGCTGATGCAGAGGCCATGGATGGATGTTACTTACTGGCTTGCTTGAGTTCCAGTCCTGACTTTCTTTCGTGATAAACAGCAATGTGGAAGTGTAAGCTGAATAAACTCTTTCCTCCTCAACTTGCTTCTTGGTCATGAAGTTTGTGCAGGAATAGAAACCCTGACTAAAACAAATTGATACCAGCATAGTGGGGTATTCCTGTGACAACCTGACCATGTTTTGGGGAGGACTGTGGAAGGACTTTGGAACCTTTGGCTAGAAGATCCATTCTCTGTTAAGAGCTCTGTGGGATGTTGTGTGGAAACTTGGAAGGTAATATTGAGAACAGTGCAGAAGATGGAGGCCTGGCTTGTGAAATTTCAGAGCAAAGATTGAAGACTCTTATCAGGGCCATTGCTATTTTGATTGTGAAGATTCTGTGGTTTTGGTTAGCTGGGGCTGAAGAATCCAGCTGTGATTAACAAGATACCAGAACTACTAAAGCAAAAACCTTGCATTACTGGGACTATTGATGCTGGTTAGCTGGAGCTAAGAAATTAGCAGTGATTAAGAAGAGACCAACATCAATGAGGTGAAATCTTCTGGGAAATGTTTTCTGAGAGCACAGAGGCTGTGTTCCAGAGATTGCCAAGGTTGTACCTTGTGCTGTGGCTGGACTTAGTAATTTGTAAGAGTCACCCAGGTGGTACTGGTTTTGAACGCATGGAGAGATCATGAAGAGCAGCTGAGGCTCTGCACTGTGAGAGGCCATGGAAGGCCATTGGTGAAGGTGCAGCCTCAGTTTCAATTGATGGCCCAGGATTGAAGGGGTCATGCAAAGGAGTTGAGGCTTGGCACCGTGAAGAGAGCCTATGAGAGGCTATTGTTGAAGCCAAGTTACAGCAGAAGACAGAGTGTTTTGAAAATGCCAGTACCATGAGATGACCACCAAGAACAGCAGCATCAGTGGAGTACAGGCAGCTGGAGCCTAGAAGACAAGGTGTGTGCTACAAAGGGCAGAGTTGGAGAAGTGACCCAAACCCTTGGAGGAGCCCAGAAGATCGTAAGTAGGATCCCAGAGTTTGATTTTGCTTTTGATTGTGACTGTGCCCTGATATTTTTCCCTCTTGAAGGGAGAAAGTATTTTAGTGGAGCCCAGTTAAGAGACTTTGAATTTTGAAAAGGCCTTGAATTTTAAGATATTGGATATTTTTAAATGGATTGAACTTTTAATGTGCAAGACTGTGGGACTTCTAAAGTTATTTAGATCTTGGGGATGAATAAGAAAGTAAGGGTTGAGGCTTAATAGTGATGTGTTTGTGTATCAAGTACTGGNTGGTTTTGTATGTCAACTTGACACAGCTGGAGTTATCACAGAGAAATGAGTTTCAGTTGAGGAAATGCCTCCACGAGATCCAGCTGTAAGGCATTTTCTCAATTAGTGATCAAGGGTGGGAGGGCCCATTGTGGGTGGTGCCATCCCTGGGCTGGTGGTCCTGGGTTCTATAAGAAAGCAAGCTGAGCAAGCCAGGGGAAGCAAGCCAGTAAGTAACATCCCTCCATGGCCTCTGCATCAGCTCCTGCTTCCTGACCTGCTTGGGTTCCAGTCCTGACTTCCTTTGGTGATGAAGAGCAATGTGGAAATGTAAGCTGAATAAACCCTTTCCTCCCCAACTTGTTTCTTGGTCATGATGTTTGTGCAGGAATAGAAACTGTGACTAATACATATATGTATATTCGAATATAAGTATGTATTCATTCCTGGGACCTTTGTTAAGCAAAACCTAAAATCCTGAGCAGGCACAGCTATAGACTAAGAGGTAAGGAAGAAGTAAAAGAAGAGACTCGATTCCAACTTCTGGCCCATTCTCAGATCTCACAGGTACTAACATGATCTCTAGAACCGCCTACATACTTTCAATAGGGAAGACCATGGGAATCACTATGCTTCCAATGGTATCTCTTGAAACTTGATATTTGTTGCATGGAAATCTTCTAAGAGGGCCAAGGACAGGTAATACACTCATCCTACAATGTTCTACCTATGGCCAATCTCATAAGTAGAGTTTAAATAGTTCTTCTCTGTGTGTAATACACTTGTGAATATGTATTTGTGTGTTCTCGTGTGTACATGGGCACATGGACATGCCTGTATGTGCCTGTGCATGTGGAGGCCAGAGGCTGACACTGAGTGTCTTCTGCAATCACCTTATGTTTTGAGATAGAGTGTCCAACTGAGCCCAGAACTCACTGATTCAGCTACACTGCCTGGCTAATGGGCTCTGAAGATGCACCTTACTCAGTCACTTCCATCTTCTAATGCCTAACCCTGTATCCCCACTGCAGTGTTAGAGTTACAGACGAGTACCACCACACATCCATCTTTTACATGGCACTAGGAATCTAAACTCAAGTCCTCATGCTTGCACTATACACATCTTGTTGTCTGAATCATCTACCCAGACCCCAGATATTTCTATTCACATAATCAAAAACCCAAAAACCTGGGCTGGTGAGATGGCTCAGTGGGTAAGAGCACCCGACTGCTCTTCCAAAGGTCCGGAGTTCAAATCCCAGCAACCACATGGTGGCTCATAACCATCCTTAACAAGATCTGACGCTCTCTTCTGGAGTGTCTGAAGACAGCTACAGTGTACTTACATATAATAAATAAATAAAAAATCTTTAAAAGCCCAAAAACCTATGAAGTATATGCTTTTGATCATAAAGTAAGATGTAACGATTTGGAGCCAGGCGTGGTAGTGCATGCCTTTAATCCCAGCACTTGGGAGGCAGAGGCAGGTGGATTTGTGAGTTGGAGGCCAGCCTGGTCTACAAAGTGAGTTCCAGGACAGCCAGGGCTGTCTCGAAAAACCAAAAAGAATAAAAAATTTTTAAAAAGATGTAATGATTTGGAGTCTTGAAGGATTGGGTTTACCATGGACAACCTAGGTAGCTATCACCAAAAATATAAATCTCCTTGAATTTCCATGTTATCATCTTTAGCATGGTACGATTCCATTTGATTATTTTATTAAATGACACAAAAACTGGACTCTAATGTCTGGTACTTACTTCATGATACTTCAACATGGCTAATGATAATTATGTCTGTTCCAGTGTATTTTTATTCTCTTTCTAGAGTCATTCAGAGGTTCTCACTAGGATGCACAGGTAGTAACATGGATCCAGAAAAGACTGTATTCCAGACAAGATGAACCAGCTGAATCATTTGATGTGTGTCAGCTACTCATATCTCAAGCACAGGATACTACTTCCTTTTTTTCTAAATTATATCATGAATATCAAAAGGTGCTTTCATTTCCTGACCTGTTAACTTGCATGATAAATATTTTTAAATAGGCTTTTACTTGTTTAAAATAAAATGTCTTAACTCTTTTAACACATGTGCTCATCCTTGTACAAACAAGGTATACAAATCTAGGGTAACTTGTAGTCTGGCTATACAAACAGGACTTCTTTGTGTACCCTTGGCTGTCCTGGAACTTGCTCTGTACACCATGCTGGCCTCAGAGATCCTCCTGCCTCCGCCACCCGCCTCCGCCTCCGCCTCCGCCTCCGCCTCCGCCTCCGCCTCCGCCTCCGCCTCCGCCTCCGCCTTTGCAGTACTAGGATTAAAGTTGTGCACCACCACTGCCTGCCCTGCCTATACTCTTAAGGAAAGATTATTAGGCTAAATATCTAAAGAACTCTATTCTAGTCACTGTTTATTTCCAAAATGCCTTTTATTATTAAATATCTACTATAAAAACTAACAACGCTGCTACCAGGAATGCCATCCTTGAGAACTGGGGAGTAGACAATAACGGAGCCCTCTGTTCTTTCTTAAAAGGCAGTTGTTGAGTCTGCATTTGAAAATCTTCCAGAATCAACTCTTGAAACACTTTTCAGGATCAGTGTTGTTAAGACAGGCTTGTGGGTTTTGTTTGTTGTTGTTTTGTTTTATTAGAGACAGAGTAACATACACCAGGCTGCTATCCAACTTGAGGCAATCCTCCTACCTGGGACTCCTGAATGTTAAGATTATAAGCATGGTCCACGTTGCCCAGCTTGAAAAACTCTGAAATTTAAAACATAGAATACCCAACAAGAACAGGGGAAGACTTGAAAAACAAATTGACTCATGGTAGGAGAGCACAGTGGTGGTTTCCTTTGCTCGTGTGCTACACGCTGCCTACTAGAGAGCTTTTCTATTAAAGCCCTCTTTCACATGTGTGGCTTCTTCCTGAACTTCTTTCTTCCAAGGCTTGTGAGTTTGCCTATAATTCCATTTCTTTTCCCTTGTCTCAGATTATTATAGGTAGTACCTGTGCCCTTCTACACTTTTATATCATAACGTTGGGTGGATAGGGAGGTGGGAAGGATCTGGGAGTAGTTGGGGGGGGGAGAATATGATCAAAATGCAACTTTATGATCTATCCCCACTCTATCTCTCAAAACAAAACAAGGGTCAAAATAGAAACAAACAGAAACAGTTATAGAGAAAATATCAAAACAAAATAATAAGCAAACAAGAAAATATAATGTCCATTTTGTTCTGGCTAACTACTCCTTGGCATGGGCCTGCCCTGGAGTATGGTTTATACACTCAGTAGAAGTCCATTGAAGAAAAACTAGTTTTTCCTCTTCTAGTAGGTATCAATTGCAAATCGTTTTTTGATTAGGGATGATACTTTGTGTCTACTTTCCCTTATCTGTGCTGAGAATTTATCTTACTTGAATTTAAGCAGGACTTGTGCGTTCTGCCATGGTATCTCTGAGTTCATATGTGAACTGGCCCTTTTATTTCTGGAAGATGCTACCTCTGGCTCTTATAATCTTTCTACCTCTTTGTCCACATAGATCCCTGGGCTTTGATGGGATAGTTTTGGTAAAAATATTTGGAGCACCAGAGCTGAGTGTTCCAAAGTCTGTTGGTCTCTGCACATTGTCTAGTTGTGAATCTCTTTGTTAACTACCATCTCCTACAAGTAGAAGTTTCTTTCATGTCAGTTGAGTGATACACTGATCTATGGGTATATCACTATATCGTAAGCCATTTTATTGCTGTTTGTAGTTGTAGTAGTAAGAGAGGAGGAGGAAGAAAAGGAGGTAAAAGTGGAGGAGGTAAAGGAAGTGGAGGAAGGGAAGGAGATTTTCCCCTGGGACCCTGACCTATCTAGTCTTAGGGTCTTTATAAGGTATGGACTCCATCTCATGAAGTAGGCCTTAAATCCAATCAAAAAGTGGTCATTACCCCCATATCTGTGCCACTGTTGTACCAGTGTATCCTGTAGACAGTTGTCTGGTGTAGGTCACAAGTTTTGTAACTGGGTGATATGATGATTATTCTTTGGTAGCATGCAAAGTACCCTCAAGTACTACAAATACTGCTCAGTTGGGAGTGAAGCTTCTGGTCACTCACCAGCTCAATTTCCATATGTTTGCTAATATAAGTAAGTGGTGTCATCAGTAATGCAGCCTTAGCATCAGGTTGTGGAAGGTAACCAATAGTTTTTGGTAATAGCTTGTGATGTTTAGGGGTTTTATGGGTCCCTTTTATCCAATGACTCAACAAGATGTAACAGATTCTTGGTACTGGAGGTTTTGCTTGGTGGCATAAAATGGTTGTTGCTTTGTTTCTTGAGAGAAAATAAAAAGGCAGATCAGGATCCATCCTCCACCCACAGACTGTCAATAGTCATGTGAACTACAGATTGTGCTTTGGCACAGATTGCCTGAAGCAATAAATACCTTATCCTTAAGGAATTGAATCACAACCTATTCCATTACTTTCTTCATGGAACAGAGCATGTAGTCCCAGGTACATCAGAGGCTAATACAGGAAGATTTTCTTGAGCCTATGAGTTCAAGGCCAACATAAACAGTATAGGCAAGTTTGATCTAAGAACAAAAAGCTCCTGTGTATATCAGGGAATAAGGAAGGCACACACATTCACTATGAAGGATATGCACACAAGAAAAGCTCAAGAAAGGCTACAAGTATATGCCACTATGAATTCCATAACCAACACTGCAAATAGGGAAATAGGAAAAGAACAAGGCCTGCATGTACAAGAATAGACCTGTCCACAGTTAGGCACAGGGGGAAAAAGGACACCTAGGCCATGACCCCGACTATTGAAATATTTACTACTGCTAGATTTGGAGAGAGGGAAAGTTATTGTCTTCACTTGTGTGCCCACTAGTGACAACACCAGACTCCATTTGGTAGTGTCAATCCAGTGGTAACACAGATATCATTAGTTAAATGAAATATATCACAAAAAATGTTCTGAGCCTGAGAGAAAGGACTGAGATAGAAAGGCTGAGATAGAAAGGGGAGATAGAAAGGCTGATTGGTATGGGCAGGAGATATGGCAAAAAATAAATCAGTGGTTCTCAACCTGTGTGTCATGAACCCTTTGGGGTTGAACAAGCCTTTAACAGAGGTTACTTAAGATCATCAGAAAATACAGATATTTACATTATAATTCATTGCCATCCGATAGAGGGTTAATATCCAATATATACAAAGAACTCAAGAAGTTAGAAGCCAGAAAACCAAATAACCCTACTTAAAAATGGGGTACAGAATTAAACAAAAAATTCTCAACTGAGGAATACCAAATGGCTGAGAAGCACCTAAAGAAATGTTCAACAGCCTTAGTCATCAGGGAAATGCAAATCAAAACAATCCTGAGATTCCACCTCACATCACTCAGAAGGGCTAAGGTCAAAAACTCAGGTGACAGCAGATGCTGGCCAGGATGTAGAGAAAGGGCAACACTGTCCCATTGCTGGTGGGATTGAAAGCTGATACAACCACTCTGGAAATCAGTTTGATGGTTCCTCAGAAAATTGGACATAGTACTACCTGAGGACCCAGATATACCACTCCTGGGCCTATACCCAAAAGATGCTCCAACATAAAACAAGGACACATGTTCTACTATGTTCATAGCAGCCTTATTTATGATAGCCAGGAGCTGGGAAGACCCCAGATGTCCCTCAACAGAGGAATGGATACAGAGAATGTGGTACATTTACACAATGGAGTACTACTCAGCTACTAAAAACAATTAATTTATGAAATTCTTAGGCAAATGGATGGAACTAAAAAATATCATTCTGAGTGAGGTAACCCAATCACAAAAGAACACACATGGTACGCACTCACTGATAAGTGGATATTAGCCCAGAAACTCAGAATACCCAAGATAGAATTCACAAACCACATGAAACTCAAGAAGAAGTGTGGATACTTCGATCCTTCTTAGAATGGGGAACAAAATCCCCATGGAAGGGGTTACAGAGACAAAGTGTGGAGCAGAGACTGAAGGAACAACCATCCAGAGACTGCCCCACCTGGGGATCTATCCCATAAACAACCACCAAACCCAGACACTATTGCAGATGCCAACAAGAGCTTGCTGACAGGAGCCTGATATAGCTGTCTCCTGAGAGGCTCTGCCAGTGCCTGACAAATACAGAAGTGGATGCTCACAGCCTACCATTGAACTGAGCACAGAGTCCCCAATGAAGGAGCTAGAGAAAGTACCCAAGGAGTTGAAGGGTTTTGCAGCCCCATAGGAGGAACAACAATATGAACTAGCCATTACTCCCAGAGCTCCCAGGGACTAAACCACCAACCAAAGAGTACACACATGGTGGGACCCTTGGCTCCAGCTGCATATGTAGCAGAGGATTGCCTAGTCGGTCATCAATGGGAGGAGAGGCCCTTGGTCCTGTGAAGGTTCTATGCCCTAGTGTAGGGGAATGCCAGGGCCAAGAAGCAGGAGTGGGTGGGTTGGGGAGTAGGGGAAAGGGAAGGGTATAGGGGGTTTTCAGAGGGAAAACCAGGAAAGGGGACAACATTTGAAATGTAAATAAAGTAAATAGCTAATAAAATAATAAATAAATAATGATAAAAATATATTCAAAAGCCTAAAGGAGCTGGGCATGGTGGCGCGCACCTTTAATCCCAGCACTCAGGAGGCAGAGGCAGGAGGATTTCTGAGTTCAAGGCCAGCCTGGTCTACAAAGTGAGTTCCAGGACAGCCAGGGCTATACAAAGAAACCCTGTCTTGAAAAAAAAATGCCTAAAGGAAACATGGGCAAAACCTAAAAGAAATCAAAAAGCAATGTCTCAACAACTACAGAGTATGAGTAAAAGATAAGAATAATTTAAAATATATCAAATTTACTAAATGAGTTCAGCAGTTGACTGAGCAAGCAAACTAAAGAGTCAGCAAGTTTACAGATAGGTTACTTGAGATTGTTCAGAGGAGTCAAAAGAAATAAGAATCAAGAAAAATGGAGAAGCTGAGGCCTATTAAACACTCAAGATGTTAAGTATATACATATGTGTGCATAAGAAATTCCCAGGAGAAGAGGTGAGACAGGGAAAAAAATCTTAGTGGAAAAGGTGAGAAAACTTTACAAAATAGTTGCAAAACAGAACAACGTAGCCAAGATGTATCACAAAATCCAGAACCTAATAACCCAAAGAAGACATAAAACTAGCCAAATTGTCAAGACTAGAATAAAAAGAAAATCTCAAGTGAAACAAGAAATCATAACAGGAGAAACCTTTAATTTATTAACCTGCAATTTATTTGCAGTATCCTGGGGCAATAGTTAAGGTTTTTTTTTTTGTTTTTTTTTTTTTAATATGACATTAAATGCCGTGTTTACATATTTGAAAGGGAAACTAGAAAAGACCAAAATTCTACATCCAGAAAACTCTATATTGTAAAAGATGATGGAACAGTTAAGACCCAGGTAGAAGCAACCAACAGCCGTCTAATTGGGCTTAAGGCCTCCTCAATAGGAGGAAATTCAGGCAAGGTACTGCAAACCTAGGGGGCTACATGTGGCTGGTGAGTGAGCCCTGAACCCTTTAGGAGAATCTACTACTGCCACTTGCCTAAACTAGTAAATTTTTAGCTCCCTATAAGATAAGTATACCTTATAAGTATATCTAATATACTCACATATGTATATACCTATCTTATACCTGCACATAAGTATAGGTCTCACTCATCCTCCTCATCAAAGAAGCTTCTTTTTACAGCCTATGGAAAACAGAAATTTTCAAGCAGTCAAAGTGCAGAGAATAAATGACCATGAAGTGCCCAACCTCCAATGGGTACACCTTCAGCATAACCCCTATACCTAAGACTCAGGAAACATCACAGAATAGGGGGAGGAAGAATGATCACAAGAGCCGGATGACCAGGACATCTGCTGTGGTATAGTAGCTTCTATATATGACAAGGAAGCTACACCCATACAGCTTCAATAATATTGTCATCCAAACAACAACTGGACAGTGGCAGCATCAATTAGCATGCCAATGTGGATGGGGAAAATCTCACAAAGCCCCACCCTCATGAAGCGCTGTAGGCGATGGATGGGTGCTGAGAAGGAAAGCCAGTTTTCTCCATAGACAAGCCCCTTGATTATCTAATTTCAAATGCTCAGCTCTAAACAAATACACATATAAGCAAAACTAAATGGACCCAGCACGTTGTATACCTAACAATAATTAAAGAAGAGGTTGTGAATTTTTGAGGGCGTGAAAATAGACATGGAAGGAATTAGGGGAGAGAGAGGGAGGGGTAGAAATTATGTAAAGACAGTATTCATGTATGAAATTCTAAAACAAAATTTAAAAGTAGGACTGGAGAGACAGCTCAGTAATTAGGAGTACTTCTAGGTTGTTTCCAGCATCCACATGATGACCATCTGAAACTCCAGAGCCAGAGGATCTGATACCCTCTTCTGGCCTCCACAGGCACTGCATTCACACAGTGCACAGACATGAATGCAGGCACAACACCCATATACATGAAATTTAAAAATAAGTGTTTTTCATGTTTAAATTAAAAACATACTCCTTGATAAACATGAAATGAAACATTATCAATAGAAGATATGCCATGTAGTATGCTAAAAAGAATCATGTGGTATACTATGATAGCGCACTAGACATCAACCCAAATACCATATAAAAATTAAAAACAGTAGCAAATATATTTAGAAAGATCAATATAAAAACTGTTAAAAATAAAATCTTTCTTTTTCATCTTTTTTCTTTCAAATGATTTGAAAGACAATTTTTTTTAAAAAATAATTACATGGTCTTGAGAGGTTCAGCAGTTATAAGTACTTACTGTTCTTGGAAGGGACAGCATTCAGTTCCCAGCACTCACATGGTGGTTCACAACCATACCTAATTCCAGTTCCAGGGTATCTGTCTTCTGGCCTCCATGGGCTCCTGTATGCATATGGTACCCAGAAAAAACTTCATGCAGGCACACACTCATATATGTAAGTAAAAATAAATTTTACAATTTAGTGAAGAAACAATAATGAACACATAAAATTATAGTTGGTGGAAGTAAGTCAAAAAGTGAACTGGAGCTTTTTGGAAGAGGGGTAAGATGTAGCTGCTAGAGTTTCCTGGTGTCATGGTGGATCCGCAAGGATTTGCCACTGGAGGAATCAGATTTTAATAAAGCTTACAAGATTAGGTTTTAATTGTTGCATCCAGAGATTGAATTACCTTTGTTTCTGGAAAAAAATTGAACTGGAACTGAAACCACACAGTTTTGAAACTAAATATTAATTCAAATTTGAATGGAACAACCCTAGAGTAACCATCAAAGAAAGAAAATAAGAATAGAATAAAGGAGAGGAAAATCAAAATTATACACTAAAAAAAAAAAAAAACAGTCAAAAAAGAGAGCTAGGTTATTGTGATTACTGGATGGGGCTGGTAACTACCTCTAACTCCAGCCCCAGAAAACGAAAGCAAAACCTTCAGAGAGATCTGGATAATGAGATTCTTCTTCTTGGCACCCCACCCTCTGCTCAGTTCAAAGATATTGCCTCAAAGACTGGTGTAAGAACAATTGGGGATCTTTGAGCTTCCACACACATGTGTACATGTGTGCATGAACACCTACACACAAACACAATCGAGTGCCAATATCATACACACGGTTTTAAGATGTCACAAAAGGCAATAATGAAGGGCAAAGTACAAGTAAATAACACAAGACAAACAAATCAATTAAAAAGAGTATCAGGAGCATCTCAGAGACCCTCCAAATAATACAAGCGATTGCCATTGCTCTTGGTTGGCCTCCAGAACTTACTGGCAAGAACTTAGAGCTAAAGACACCACATATTTTTTCATGGGACAATCAAGCTGGTACTAATCTAGAAGCTTCTTCCCTTCTGACTAGCTTTTATCAAAAGATGCTGTACAGGCTGCCAGGGGTAAAAAGTATCAACTGTCTTATCTGACTGTGAACTCTGTGAGCTATAATGATGACCAGTCAAGAAAGATATACCCATTGCTCTAATAATGGCAATGAATGTTATATGGGTCACCAACACCTTTCAAATTGGATTTAAGGCTTGTTCTACAGGAGTAAAGTCATGACTGATATTGTAAACCTGACCTAGATGCCATAAATAGCTTGGTCCTACTAAGAACCAAGAAAGAACCTACTACTGTTTTATTGTTTTAAATGAATATAGTTTCAAGCTAACTTCTAAATATTTATCCTTACACCCATAGATAAGAGTACCTCTCATTCTTCATCAGAGAAGCTTCTTTTTGCTATTAACACAGTGACTTAAACCTAATCAAAGCAAACAAATAAAACAAGCAGATCACACACATTCCCAAAGGCTAATGGAACATCTCAGGAGGGGCAACAGAATAACAGTAAGAGCCAGAAGGTGTAGAGCACTGCTGACAAAGGTCTTCTGAGTGACACTGACTATTGCTGTGGTTGTCTCAACAGGACCCGCACAAGATCAAGCCAATCAGCATTCTAACACTGATAACAGAGGTACTTATGAGAACTCATCCATAACTGGAGAGCTAAGGTTAGTTGATAGTTTCTGAAAAAGGGAGAGTCCCTTTCTTCAGGAGTATAGCTCAATGGTAGGTTACTCAAACTTCAATGGATGTCCCTAGCTTATGCAACAGATGAGCAGGACTGATTGGACTCAGTGGATTAAAAGGACATGAAGTTAGGAGGGGGTGGAGAGGGACCTGGGAGGAGGAAACAGGAGGAGTGATGAGTGTGTATAAAAATAAATACATAATAATACATACATACACACACACATACATTGCATCCGTGTATGAAACTACCAAATAATTTTTAAACTACTAAATCTCAAAATAAAATCTTTATCTGATTCTTGTAAATGACAAAAAGAAAACTAAATAGACATTTCTGAAAGAAAATACACAAATATTTACTATTCATATAAGAAAATGATTAAGACTACATCATGAGAGAAATGCAAATTAAAACCATAGAATTCAAGTCAGGAATAATAAATAGGGGCTGGAAAGTTGGCTTAGCCGTTAAGAGCTCTTATTGCTCTTATAGATGGCCCAAGTCTGATTTCCAGCACCTGAGTGATGGCTCACCACTGTCTGTATCTCCAGTCCTAGAGCAATCAGTGCCCTCTTCTGACCTCCATGGGCACCAGGCACGCACGTAATACACAAAAATACATGCAGGCAACAAGGTTATAAAACAATGTGGATGGACAGTTTGTTACTGCCATAACTACAAAAGGCCAATCTCACAGAGGTTTGAGAGTATAATGAGTATAACAAGAGGTATAACAAGAGGTCAGATAGGGAGTTAACCAATGAAGACAGCATTATGGTGAGGTAGGAGGAAGAATACCTGGTATGCTATTGTGTTGCTATTGACAACAATAACGTACCACAAATTTCAACATGCAAGGAAATGTTAAAACTTTTATAAAAAAATAAATGTTTGAGGCAATACGTATGTTTATCTTAATTAAAGCATAACAAAGTTAAAATATATATTAAATTATCATATTGCCTCATTATATATTTTAATGTTTTGTATGTACAGCTTGATTCAGAGTCCACACACAGCATGAGTGGAACCCAGTGTGCAATTTCCAGTACTGCAAAGAAAATTTAAAGTAAAATAAGTCAACTTGCCATGAATAACAGATTTTCACGTTCCTAAATGTATATAGATGATAAACTTCTCTCTCTGCACTATGAGGTAGGCATGGAGACATTATTTTGTATTTTGTACATAAAAAAAAAAACAGGAGAGAGAGTGAGAGATAGAGAAAGAGAGAGGGGGCAGAGGAGGAGGAGGAGAAGAGGAAGAGGAAGAGGAAGAAGATTGGTTAACTAATTTGGTTAAACAGTGTATGGAGTATGGAGCTTGGGGACTCTTAGGAAGGATTTTGCGGGCCCCAAAAGTGTGGAGAGCGGGTGGTGGCGATGGTCCCAAGATGGCGCCTGGGACTCCTGCCAAGTCTTATGACTAGCACCTGATTTCCTCCCACACCCGAGTTTAGCCACATCCACCACGTAAGCTGCGCAAGCACACCATTGACGCAAAATCAGGCCAGATGACGTGGACCTATGGGGCTACGTAAAGTGGACTGAGTGGGTGGAGTTGTAAGGGGATAAAAGCTGCTCTTTTGGGGATAGAGAGAGACTTTTTTCTTGCTTTTCTGTAAGGTTCCTGAATAAACCGCTTTGAGAAGAATGTTGTGTCGTCGCTCTTTTCTGCTGGTCGGAGACAGAAGCGACACAAAAGGGATAGGAACTCCACAGGAAGACCAACAGAGTCGAAAAGCAATATACAGATGTGTCTCTGTACTTTTTTTGTTTATTTTATTTGTTGAGACAGGGTCTCACCATGTAGCCCTGACTGTCCTGGAACTCACTATGTAGACCAGGCTGGCCTCGAGCTCATAAAGAAGAAGGCATCAGGTCCCCTGTACCTGGAGTTACATGCAGTATGACCTGCCCTATGGGTGGTGGAAACTGACCTCCAATTCTCTGAAAAAAGTACCAAGTGCTCTTAACCACTGAATGAACTCACCAGCTCCACCATTGCACTCGACAACAGCTGTGTTTCCGTACAGGGGACCTGCCCAAGATCGGGCTCACCAACATCTCAACTTGTATGGGGAGAGCCTCATGAGACTCCACCTCCCAAGGGACTATTGGCAGTTAGTGGTTGCTGGGGGAAGGAGTATCTTTTTCTCCAATGGTGTAACCACTGGTAAATCACCCACACTCCAGCACATAGCCTCATATCCATGTTCATGCAAGCAACTCTAATTAAATTATTTTAGTTACCAAAAAATTTTTTTTAATGTAGAAGGGGGAAGAAGAAGGATTTGGGGAGGAAAAGGAGAGGGAGGAAAGGATATCGGGCATCAAAAATGACTAAAAGAAAATTACATGTATGTGTGAAATGGTCAAAAACAAAAAGTTTTTTTCAAAAGAAATGTGCCAGAATGGCAATGAAAGCAAGAACTTGAATTTTTGAAATTTGTCTTGAACAGCTTGTGTGGGACTGTGCTCAGCCCACATGTGTCCCAAGTAAGGAGTCCAAAAGTAAACAATGGCTGCCTGCTAAATTGCTTCCCCAGGCCAGCATCCAGGCTCTACCACAGCAGGCTGCTCAAATTTGGAATCTCTGACCACAGCAAGAAATGCTTCCAATGCAAAGGCTCTGGCAGCTGGCACAGGCGCAGACAATGTCCTACTGTTGACAGGGGCCAGGGTCATCTCATGAGAAGCCATGACACAGGTTTCCGGTGTGCTCCTTCATCCCTTTCAGACATGCATTATCACTGTGTTGAATCTGGGTATATTGCCAAGGACTGTAATCTTCAGGAGTACTGCCAGTTCTTCAAGTTTGACTTTCTGTTACGATGATAGAACACTCTGCAACTTAGGAAGGAAAACGTCTAGTCAGTTTACACTTTCAGGTCACAGTCCGTCATTGAGGAAGAGCAGGAACATAAGCAGAAATCACAGAGGAACGCTGCTCACTGGTTCACTCAGTTGTGCACACTCAGCTAGCTTTTGTTGTTGTTGTTGTTTAAAGACTTATTTATTTACTATTATATGTAAGTACACTGTAGCTGTCTTCAGACACTCCAGAAGAGGGTGTCAGATCTCATTATGGATGGTTGTGAGCCACCATGTGGTTGCTGGGATTTGAACTTGGGACCTTTGGAAGAGCAGTTGATGCTCTTACCCGCTGAGCCATCTCACCAGCCCCGTTGTTGTTGTTTTTGAGACAGGGATTTCTCTGTGTAACAGCCCTCCCTGCCTGTCCTGGAACTCACTCTGTTCGGCTGGCCTCAAACTCACAGAGATCTACCTGCCTCTACCTTTCTGGGTGCTGAGATTATGCCCAGCTCAGCTAGCTCTCTCTCTCTCTCTCTCTCTCTCTCTTTTTTTTTTTTTTTTTTTGATATGTGATTTATTTACATTTCAAATGCTATCCCGAAAGTTT
>NC_034613.1:33578302-33599377 GCF_900095145.1 Mus pahari | reverse complement strand
GGGGTACTGGTTAGTTCATATTGTTGTTCCACCTACAGGGTTGCAGCCCCCTTCAGTTCCTTGGGTACTTTCTCTAGCTCCTCCATTGGGGACTCAGCTAGCTCTCTTATACAGTCCGAAACCACCTTGCATGCTGATGATGCTGTCCAATGTGGACTGAACCTCCCCACATCAATCACCAATCAAGACAACTCTGGTAGGGATGGCCACAGGCGAATCTGATATAGACAATTCTTCAATTGAGGCTCCCTCAAAGTTGTGTTAAGTGCGTAATAAACACTAACCAACAGACGGGTTATAACTGCAGTAGAGATACTCATGTTATCAAAGACAAGGAGAAGCCCAAGAGCGTGCTTCAACTATGGCAAATTGAGCTACCTGGCTCATTACTGTGCTCAGACTAAAGAACAAAAGCTATTTTGTGGAGCATTTGGACCCATTCCAAAAGGCTGCTCCCAAGTAAAGTTCTATTAGTCTAGTAAAAAACTGGTCATGTAGCCAATGACTACAACAAGACAAATGAAGGCAACTGTTTTCAATATGGTAAGCCAAGACATCTTGCAAAGGAATGCACAACTAAGTCTACAGTCTCATTCTGTCCTTTTGTTACTCCTTCCTTTTCTAAATCCTCTTCCTTCTGCAAAGGTTAACAGGTAAAGGCAGTTACTCCCAGAAGAAAAATATATGTTTGATTTGAAGCAAAAAAAAAAAAAAAAAAGTAAACCTACGGGCTGGTGAGATGGCTCAGTGGGTAAGAGCACCTGACTGCTCTTCCGAAGGTCTGGAGTTCAAATCCCAGCAACCACATGGTGGCTCACAACCAACTGTAACAAGATCTGATGCCCTCTTCTGGAGTGTCTGAAGACAGCTACAGTGTACGTACATATAATAAATAAATAAATCTTTAAAAAAAAAAAGAAATGTAAACCTACAAAAATACACAGAATAATCAGAAAAGAGTTGAGGCAGGAGGTGAGGGTCATACCTCAGCAAGTATTGGTACTAACACACATGCTTTATGACCTGAGTTTCATCCACAGATCACACAATGTAGCAGAAGAGACCCAATTTCCAAATGTTGTCCTCTGACTTCAACATGCACTGTAGCACATGAGCACCTTCATATACACATATAAACACACGCAAAATAGTAAACAAACAAATGCATAATTGTTTCAAGTTTAAGGCAGCAATTCAGGAAAACAACTAAGAAACTTCTAGAATGCAAACATTCAGTATGCCACAGCACCCTGAACCATAATTGAAGGAGATACAATGGAGGACAATGAAATTCTCTCAGCTGGGAAATTCTAAGAATACATTAAAATAAATTGGGGGTACAAAACAGGAAATATTGTGGAACAGAGGCATCCAGGACTCACCAGCTCCTGCATACAATGGAAACAAAGCATTCGGTGAGTGGCTATGTGCTGAGGTGAGTGGATGCAGGAGAGAGGAGATCTGGTGAAACTCAGACTTGGGACAATTGCATGGAAAAGGAACAAAGCATCCTAGCAGCTGCTCCATGGAACCATGTCCAGGGGGAGGAGAGCTATCCTCATGCAAGGGTAAATATGATAGAAGGTCTCAAAAGGATGTACTGGTGAAAAAGTCAATATTTTCTGAGTTCTGCACAGAGGGCTGGATTTAGAGAAAGTCTACATCATCTCCTGACATTTCTTCAGGGTTCTATATCAGGAAGCCACCTTGGCAGCTTTATTGCTCAGAATATCAGAAAGCCCTGCATGTTTGCACTCTAGTACTCTATGGACATCCATCTGTATAGTCTCTGCAGGCAACTAAAAATAACTTTAGCTCATGGAAGAGACTGGCTCAAACTACCTAAGACAGTGATCAACTTGTGGGTTGTGACCCCTATGGAGGGGGGGTGTCAATGGACCTTTCACGAGGTCACATATCAGATATCCTGCATATCAGATATTTACAGTACAATTCATAACACTAACAAGATTACAGTTATGAAGTAAAAACAAAGATAATTCTCTGTTTGGGGGTCACTACAACACAAAGAACTGTATTAAAGGATCACAACATTAGGAAGCTTGAGAACCACTGAACTAAGGACTCTAACCTGTGGAGAACATTGCTGAGTCCTGCAAGGCCATGTAGAAGGGATAGTGTAACATTGTTTCTTGTCCCAGGAACAGAGCTAGGTAGGCCATGGGCCTCCATGAATGAGGATGATTGCTGGGTATGAGGTGTGTGTGTGTGTGTGTGTGTGTGTGTGTGTGTGTGTGTGTGTATTAGTTCATATTCCTTTTTTGGGAAATATTCCCCCTGCCAAGGTTATCAGGGAACATCTTCTCTGCCAACGTTAATGATTCCATGATAATCAGAAACAGCATGAGTACAGGAGACAGAGTGTGGCTATGTACATAATAAAAATGCTAAAAGTTGTGACCTCCAGGACAGTTCTTAAAGCTATGGGAAAGAACTCTGAAAATAGGAGTCCAAAAATATATAATTTCTTAACTATGCAAAATATAAGGATGCAATATTAATTATATGAAGGGCTTCGCGGACCTAAAAGAATATAGACAGCTGCACTGTGAGCCAGCTTATCAGAAAGATTCAAAGACAGAGAGATACAAAGGTAGGCAAATTCCTGAGTTCAAGGTCAGCCTGGGACAGAGTGAATTTAGGTCCAGGCATGGTTGGAAAGGTAATCTCAGGACAGGATTCCATGAAGCTAGGTTTATTGTTTGTGCTTACAAATGCAGTCAGATCCCTGAATTTATTTACAATGCTAAAAAAAATATGCTTGGTGTCTGTTTCCAAGAATCAGGGGGCTGGGAACATGGAACACTGATTCATGGGATAATTAAAAAAAAAGACCCCTGGAGTAAATGACTGAAGTGGTATGTAAATAAAGGACTGGGCCTTAGTCTGAGCTATCTGGATGAGCCGTCCAAAGATCTCTAAAGAAAGCTATCTCTAGCAGAACACAGACCATCAGCTTGTACCCACCAACTGACTTCCAGTCTGTTATTGTTTTCAGCTCTCAAACACCTCTTCTCCCTGGAATCCCCTCTCCAAGCCAAGGTGGATTCAGATCCTTAGCAGAACATAGGCTATAATGCAGGGCCAAGCAGAAGCTATTTAGAACAAGGAACACATCCGCGGAGTCCTGGGTATAACCTGTAGCCTGTGGTTTTGCACAGGTACAGAAACTGAGATGCCAGGGTTAAGGACATCAGAAAAACAGGTTCCCACAGCTCTCTCCTATAACAGAATTTTGGAATTCCTTTGTCCCCACCATCACCCAAAAAGGTATCTGAGAACACACTGTAGTTCCAGCTTTTGTTCTGCTTTTGGAATACACAGCCTAAGATGCTCCAGAGAGAGTCTTTGTTTGATGCCTAGTATCTTCCCTGATGTTCGTTTCTGACATGCAACTCAAATTTAAATAGCTTCGGTCAAGATGGTTCTCTACTTGATGTCTGTAAGAATGAATGGAAGGGTAAGAAGCCTTTGGTCAATACTCTGCCCCACAATATACTGACTAGAAAAATCCAGAATGCAGCTTTTTTTCAACAGAGGCCTTGGCAGGTGTTTCAACTTAAGAAATGGAGGTGGCAAGGCTTTATAGTACATGTTTATAACCCCAGCAGTTAGAAGGTTATGACATAAAAATACTAAGTTCCGATCCTTTAGCCTCCACCTCCCAAGTTCTGGGATTAAAGGGATGTGTCACTAGTCCAAGTTTTTAAAATGTTTTATTAGCACATTTTAATTATATACAATAATGTTTTTCATTATAACATTTTCATATGGGTGCAAACATTACCTCATCATATCCCCTCTGCTCCTATTAATCCTCTTCATCTTCCCAACTTGCTTGCCTCTAGTTTTGTCTAGATGTGTGTGTGTGTATGTGTGTTTGTTTGTGTGTGTGTGTGTGTGTGTGTGTGTGTGTGTGTGTGTGTTATGAGGGACAGAGTCAGAGAAACAGAGAGACTAAGAAAGATTATGAGTATTTATAGGAATATAGGCACCTTATCAGTGGCTACATCACTGAAGAAAACATCTCTCCCTCACACATCACCCATATACCATGTATGAATCCTCATGGAAGGCAGGACCCCCAAAATACATCACTCTTCCATGAAAGGGTATTGTTGGTCCCAATCTAGAACAAATCATATGTGGGTAATTACAAGCTGCTCTTGAGTTCAAGACTGCAGTGGTCATTCCTGTAAAGAAGTCAGCATTCCACAGCAGTCTTGCAGCCATTTCATTCATTCAGCCTTTTCTTATATAGTGTTCCCTGAACATCAAAGAGGGTAATATAGATCTCCTATTTCTGGATTGGTATTCAACAGTGCAATGGCTATTTTGTTTGTCAACTTGATTACATCTGGGACTAAAATGCAAACAGCTGGGTATACCTGTCAGGGATTTTCTTGAGTGACTCATTTGAGGTTGGAAGACCCACCCTAAATTCTAGTGGCAGCCCACATCGAAGAGCATGAGAGAAAGAAGTGTTTTGGTTTTTACCTGTTTGCCCTCACTCTCACTTGGCACGTTCATCTATCATGTTGCTGAAAGATTTGTTTGCTAGTACTAGAACTTACTTCTTTGGGATTTCAACATAGATTGAAACCAAGCTGTCTCGGATGACCCTGGGACTTCAGCAACAGATTGGGACAGCTGAGACATCCAGTCTCTCGGACTGAACAACTGCCAGATTCCTGGCCTTTCTGTCAGCCATTGTGGGACTACCCAAACTACATCCTATAAGCTACTCTAACAAATATCAAGCACACACACACACATACACACACACACACACACACACTTTTTTCTATGAGTCTTGTTCCTTTAAAGAAACCTAACTGATATAAACATGTAATCACAATACTTTAGCTAGATATGAGTCTCAGCAGACACTACTACCACTGCAAAAGCAGCTTCTCTGACTAAAGTGAGAGCAACACCAAGCTGTGGGTAGAAATATAATTAATTAAAAGGCAATGTGATATCATGTCTATTTAGCAAACCCTGCAGCAATGGCCTCTCCAGCCTTGTTATCTTGAACAGTTTTACTATACCAGGTGTAAATTCTGTACTGTCAAATAAGTACTAAATCCAAGCATAAAGGTGGTTAGTTATGTAAATCACTCTATCATGTGAAGCATATCCTCAGCTCTGAATAACACAGATACTTCCAGTGACTGAAAAGGTCACAGGGTTAGCCTTAAAATTCATTAAATCAAGTAAACCTAGAAACAGGCATAGCAAAATCTGTGAGATATAGTTAAAGCAGTGCTAGAAGGGAAGTTCATAGCAATGACTAGTTAGATCAAAGAAAATCAAGTAAATAAACATCAGAGCATAAAAAAAATGAAATGGTGTGTCTTAGGTAACTTTTCTATTGTTATGAAAAAACATGACCGAGGCAACTTGTAGAAGAAAACATTTAATTCGGGGTTCACAGTTCCAAAGGGTTAACATGACCATCGTGGCAGGAAGCATGGCAGCAGGTAGGCAGGCATGGAGCTGGAGCAGTAGCTGAGAGATCAAATCCTTATACAAAAATAGGAGAGAGAAAACTAACTGGGAATGATGAAGAGCCTTTTGAAACTTCAAAGCCTATTGCCAGTGATACTCTTCCTCCAACAAGGCCACACCTCCTAATCCTTCCCAAACAGTAGCACCCACTGAGGACCAAGCATTCAAATATATGAGCCTCTGAGGGCCGTTCTCATTCAACGGGCTACATAGAGACTAGAGTACAATTCGAAGAATCAAAGAATTAGCCTTAGTTCTTTGAAAAAAAAAAGGTTCTTTGAAAAACAACAAACCTTTAGCCAGAATAAGAAAGAGAAATTGGAAGCAAGAAAAGATAACTGATAACAGAGAAATTCAAAGTCTCATTAGTCTTTTTATAAACTGTATAGTAAGAAATGGGAAGATCTAGAAGAAATTGGTATGTTTCTGGACACTGGACACATATGACTTACCAAAACTGTATCAAGTGAAAAGTATCAAAAAATGTTGATGGAAATACAATCTCTATAATAAATGGTTCTGGATCTCCACCTGTAGAGGACTAACTTGAGATACCTATTTCTCATCCTGTATAAAAAGCCATTGAGAGCCAGATATGGTGGCACATGCCTTTAATCCCAGCACTCAGGAGGCAGAGGCAGGTGGATTTCTGATTTCAAGGCCAGCCTGGGCTATAAAGTGAGTTCCAGGACAGTCAGGGCTATACAGAGAAACCCTGTCTCAAAAAACCAAAAAAAAACAAAACAAAAACAAAAATAAAAGCCATTGAAACTGGATCAAAGAACCGCATGTCTGATCTAAAACTCTGAAACTACTAAGCCACAGTATAAGAGAAACCCTTCAAGATGTTGGCCCAGGTAGCAATTTCTTTAGTAAAATTGAAGTGTAGAAAATGGAGGCAAAATATGACAAACAGGATTACATCAAGTTAAAAATCTTCTGTACAGGTCCAGAAAGATAGCTGATTAGATAAAGGAACTTGCCACCAAGCCAAACAACTGAGTTCTATAATAGATGTAGTAGATGAGAACTGACTCCTGCAACTTGTCCTCTGACCTCCACATGCATGGCATAACAGACAGTGTTATCTGTGGACCAACAACCATAGTATCACTTGGGAAATGGTTAGAAATGCAAAAATCCATCTTAGATTCATTGTATCATAATCCCCGAGGATGGGGATCCAACAATCTGTGTTTTTGCAAATCTTTTAGATGATTCTGAGAGCTACTGCTGTAGGACTTCTAGATCACTATAAACATACCAAGCACATACACACACATGCACAAGCACACACACACATATATCATACATACATACAATAAATAAATGTTTAAAAAGAGAAACACTCAACAGAATGAAAACACAATTCCCACAATGGAAGAAAATCTTTACCAGCTATTTATCCTACAGAGTATTAGAATACAGGCTATATAAAATAAATAAATAAACCACAAAATAATCCAATTTAAAAATGGAAAACCTCAGGGTCTGGAAAGATAGCTAAATGGCTACGAGCACATACCGCCTAGTAGAGGACCGGAGTTCAGTCCCCATGTCACGCTGCTTGTCACCCACTTTTACTCCAGTTCCAGAGGATCCAATATCTCTGGCCTCTGAGTCCACCTGCTTTAATGTGTTGTAGTCATATACCTACACATAATTACTTTTTTAAAAAATCATTTGTAACAGTCAAGTGCAGACTCTGACAGATAAATATCACATTTTCTCTCATATGTGAAATGTAGGTACACACACACACACACACACACACACACAACTTGAAAATAAGAAGAAAGGAGGAGACCCATAGAGGGGTAATAGAAAGTGAATATGGTGAAATCACATTATTATACACATGTATAAGAAATGTCACAATGAAACCCATTATTTAAGAAAACTAATATACATTAATTGCTCAGGACTTTTCAAAATATCAAAATGAAATAATTTACATGAAAATGGATAGAACTGCAGATCATCATGTTAAGTGAAATAAGCCACAAGTGTCACATTTTCTGTCATAATTGGAACCTGGGGAGAAATAAAAGGGACATTAAACTAAAAAGAAGATTGTTAGGGATTTAGAACAGGAAAATGGCAGAGAAAGGGGAATGGGGGTGGGTAAACAAGGTAAATAAGATCAAAATCATGATATTCATAAATGGAAATGTCACAAATGAAATGCATTACTTTATACATCTAATATACAAAAAGTTAAAAAGTATGGTTATTAGTATACATGGAGACAAGAAAAATATGGAAAGGAAGAAAATGCTACTGAGATTTCGATTTTCTTTTTTAAACCATACGTCTTTAAACTGAAATTGCCATTTTTAATCAATGCACCATTTAACAGAATTTCCATTACCCTGATGTGGTTATCAGTTTGCTTTAAGAGTAGACAATCAGCTGTCAGGACCTTATATATAGCAGGGACTAGATCAAAGTCAAAAGTTATCATCATCATCATCATCATCATCATCATGAACTGTAGTTAAATATCCTTAGAAAAAGAAAGAAGAAATAACAATTTTCCTTCTAAAAACATCAAAAAAGTTTTTGGTTGTCAATTTCCTCAAGCATAGGATTAGCACCTGCCACAAATAAATTAACATGAAAAGGTCTCCTGCTTGCAACTTTTCTTTCTTGCTCATAAGTCAACAGGGGTTTTCCCAGGAAAGTAACACTTTCATTTAATACATTCTGGAGCCTTGGTTTCCATTTCAAATGCTAAGTTATCTCTACTTTTGATTAAACAAGTAACTTTGACCCACCACCATGACTTTGACATCTGTGAAAATGGTATGTTTCTGAGAAGGAGCATGGGGGAAATCCACCAGTACACAAGCCCTTCCTCCTCCATCCTAGAGCTTTTACTACTGCACCACCAGGAAAGAGCATTAGATGGAAGAGTTGAATGTAATTTTATGTAATAAGTACTGTTTAGAAATGCTGTGAGATCTAGAGCTGAGTAACTGAGGAACAGCTGGAACTCCCAAATAAGGTCAAATTTGACTCCGGCACAATTTCAGGAAAGTATTACTGTGTTCCCATGTTTGATACTATATGGTTCAGCCATCTCTGCTACTTCCCCAGGGAGACAAGGTAATGATTTTTCCTTCCTTGATATGACCATCTATTAATTACAAAAACCTATACACATGTGACTTTATGTGACAAGAAAGACTTGGTAGCTGTTAGCAGTAGTAACATTATCCTGAATTATCTAGACAGACTCTGTAGTTATCACAAAATTTACTATAAGAGGGAATCAGCAAGGATAGGGTCAGAAGAGGAAAGGGTTGAAGAATTAGAAGATGCTGTGTTTCTGCTTTGAAGATGAAGAGAAGGTCTATGGCTCCAGTGTGAATGATACCTTGCAGTTGGAAAGAGCAAAGAGCCATTGTCCCATGGAGCCTGCAGTAAGAATAGATCTCTGCTAATCCCTTGACTTGAGAACTTCTAAATATAGAACCAAAAGATAACACATTTCTACCTTGTCACATCACAAAGTTTGTGCTAATTTGTTACTGCCACACTGATGTAACCTACAGTTCTTACCTCAAAGAAAATAAGAAATTATTTATTCTGTCACCAAATGTGTGTGACCAAAGCCCAGAAATACAGATTTAAGTCACCACAAATGCTATGTTCAAAGGTGGTAACCATTTCATGAAGTTTTTATAGTAACAGAACAAAGTCAAGACACCTTTTATAGTAACAGAACAAAGTCAAGACACCTTCCAAATATATTGGTGGACATTTTAGGTAGGTAGGTTACAGCAACTTAGAGAAGTCTCTGATACTGGCCTCAGATGTCTCCATATCTGGCTGTTTAGATCCAACGTGGCTTTCTCTCTTCCACTCCATCGCCCTCCTCCAGACAGCTGCTGAGATTTACAACTTGCCTGCCCTGCAGTTTTACTTTGTTTTTTTGGGTTTTTTTTTTTAATTCTAATAAAACTGTCCTCAAGCTTTCTTCTGAATCTGGTCTTAGATTCTTCTAAGTGTTGGCCATGCATGCAAAATGAAGAGAAAACAGCACATCTCCATCACACATAACAAAGTATATCCCTTTTCTCCAACTCAAGACACAAGCTAGAACATTTCATTTCATGTTCAAATTATTGTGACTCAGATTGTATATAATCATATTGACAGGAAATTCCCTCTTTCTATTGAAAATCCCTTAGAAAAGAATATCAAACATACTGACACCATTACTCGGTCCCTACATCTATCTCTCCGCCCTCTGCCTATATTATTAAGCACAGGAACTCTGGGGATGTTACTCCTGATAAATGTTTCAAGGTAAAGTAGACCCAGACTTTTCCAAGTCTTTCATACACATAGTCCTTTGTTTTGACTTAACCCCACTTCCTCCTCCACCTTACCACACCCCACCCTGAGTTGCTGTGCTAAAACAGACTTTGGTCTTAGCAGCTTCAAAGACTTCATAGAAAACTGCCCATAATTCTTGCACCTCAGGACCTGCACCCACTCTCTTCCTTGTCTTCCTATCTAAACAATTTTGTCACCCTTCCTTGGCTCCAGAAATTGGCCTTAACAACGTAGTCCATCCAATCTTCGTATAATATATTTGGGCCTCAAATAGAAATTTAGTCTGAAATTTAATATCTTAATTTGTCTCCAATTGAATCCCTCCTATTCCTTATGCAAATACCTGCCATTTCTATCCCAGATAATGGTGGGGGGTCTCCAATTGTGATGAGGATATAGTGCTTTAGATTTAGGTAATTAAAGGGCCATCCTGATGACTTGTCCAGAAGAGAGAATGAAAGGAATTCACAGTGAATGAGATTCAAAGGTAATCAATGGTTTCACCAAAAAAATCCCAGCAACTTCAAAATCTTCCCTTCATTGCTTAGAAAATGGATATAATGCCCCTCAACCCCTACCCTGGTACCCTTACCCCATTAATTTGTTATCCCTAGTTTAGGTAATGAAAAGATATTGCCCTGTTTTTAAAAAGCAGTTAACGTTGATAGAGGTGGAAACAAGTTGGGAAGCAATAAACATGAACAACTTTGCAGTGAATGCAGTCAAGGGGGATTATGAGACGGGCAGAGCCCAATAGATGTCAATGGGTCAGGGGAGCTTTATCAGGATACCCATACACCCTTCTGCACGCAGGAGGTTCTCAGTGTTTAGCGTGCAGTTACTTCCCATTCGATGGGGTTTGGGAGTTTTCCCTGTTGGTCTAGGCAGGTGTGGACACTTGCTGAGATTTCCAGGTTCTTGTGTTTCAGAGCAAACCATTAGATGTGTGCCACCTGGAGAGTGGGAGAAATAGAGTTTATTTATTTACTTATTAAGAGAGCACTTCAAAGAGTAGAAGTGAGCCAGACAGCTGGACGAAAGTTAAAAGCTCAATGGCACCAGGCCAGTCACGACCCTTTATGAATATCTGACACAGCACCCAGCTTCTTCCATATTTACATATGGCAGCTTTTCGCCCACATGCTCTGTCCCTCACATGCAGCCCTTGCAGAATAGTCCAGTCTTTCTTGTCATTCTTTTATGTGTTGATTGTGGTCCCTCTGACTCCATGATCTACCTACCACCCTGCCATCCTAAAACAGACTTCCCAGATTGTGGTCCGTAGACCAGTAGAATCACCCCGGTGGAAACTTGTCAGATATGCAGGTTTTTAGACATCATCCTGAGTGGCTGAATCAGACACTCTGGGGCTGGGGAGCAGGAGGGAAGCAATATGAGCCTTAGTCATTTCAGGTGATCCTGATTGCACGTGCAAGTGTGAGGACCAAGAACACACTTAGATGCATTTGAATCACCAAGCTCCCTGCCAGGCACTAGAGTGAGAATCAGAGTGACCAAAGAAGACATCAGGCTCAAAGCCAGATGTGACAGTTCATGCCTGTACTGTCCCAATACCCAAAAAGCCAAAGCAGGAGGACTGTTCACAAATCTCCAGCCAATAATACAGACTGAGCCTACTTCAAAAAAAGAGGTGATTAGTAGATAGATAGATAGATAGATAGATCGACCAAGATGTACAATTTAAAACTATTGAAAACTGTTAAAAAAAAAAATAGTACAAGACATAGAATCCTTAGCAACTCCAGTTTCTGCTGTGTGACAATTTTTTATTGCACAGAGTATAATTATACTAAGAAGCGAGCCTAGTTTGGTGGCCCATGCTTAAAATCCCAGTACCTGGGAGGTTGAGGCAGACGGATCAATGCAAAGTCAGACTCAGCTCCACAGAAAAGTTCTGGCCAGCCTTGACTACTTGGGAGGCTGAGTCAGAAGAACCACAAGTTCAAAGTCCATCTGAATCATAGAGTAAGTTCAAGTCCAGCCAGAGTAACTTAGGGAGATCCTGTCTCGAATATCAAAGGAGACCTAAGTTATTGACATGCTCAGGCTCTGGGGTTCATTCCCAGTAAACCCACCACAGGGGAAAAAAACCAAAAACATCTGTCCTGAAATACAAGTTCTTTTTTCTTCCTTCCTTTTTTATTTCTCACTATGTACCCCTGACTGACTTGGGAACTGGATCTGTATTCACTGTTCTAACTCAAGGGGTCCCAACGACTGTTGTTTCTGGAGATGACACTCGTTTTCTTTTACTTTCTCCTCTGTGATTAAACTACCGACCCATCTGTATAAGGCAGCTCCTGTGAATTAGATAAAGGCACCTTTCGCAGCACCACACTTGGATGCGCAATCTGAAAGAGGGATTCTAAACTGCAGTTTCAACCCTGCTCACCCCGCCCCCCTCAAGCTGCACAGTCCTTTGTGACAGATCAGAGCCCACTGCCCTTCTGACAGGTCTCCTTACTGCAGGGCTACTTGGACTCATTCTAATTGCTTACACTTGGCTTTGTTTCAGAGTCCATCCAGGGAGGGGAGAGGCTGCTCCGCACCACCCAGACTCGGGTTTTCTAAAGCTATGTTTGTCAAAAGCATCCGTGTGCAGATCCTTTTGTTCATAATGGTGGCATTCAAGTCGAATTGCGCATGAAATCGTCTTGCTAAAGAAACTGCAGTTCTCTATATGGAGGGGGGGTGGGGGGTGGGGGGAGAAATGGAAGGATCTGATTAGTTAATAGGAATTCTGAGTAGTGAAATTTCGGATTAGCATAAGACAGTTTCTTGTTCAGAGCACGTGCAGCACCAGCGCCAAAGCATTCTTTTCTTTCCCCTTTTCGGTTAAAGCATTTAGTTCTAAAATAGTATAATCACAATAAGACTTTCCAACGTGCGAATTATAGTATATTAAGTCATGACTAATTGCATTGATTTGCATTCAGGGTTTTTTAACATCTGTGTGGTAATTATCCTAATCCAATTTGTTATGCAGAATACAATCAACGTTATATATGTTGGTGTTTAGGGCCCCTACACCATTTCCTGCTAAAAAGGGGACTGAGATACAAAGGTAGCTCAGGTGGAAAGACATCTTTTATAGATATCTTTTATAGATATCAGCTCCCTTTCTTGATCTCCCAAATTAGCTGGGGGTAGGGGGTGGAAGCAGAGATCAAGCAAATTTCATTAGCATTTTAAAAGGAGGCCCAAGAAAAGGAAGAAAAGGAGCCCAGCCAACGGGAGCGCCTATGAGAACAAGGGAGAGCAAGCTGTATGAAATCCTCGGAAAGATTTTTTTTTTTTCCCCTAACAGGCTGTGGCTTTCAGAAGCTTCCAGAAATAATATCCTGACCTTGCCTGATAATGAGCCAATAAGACCATGTTCTGCTGACACTGTGCTATTTCAGTAAGGGTTGCATCTTACCTGGGAATCAGGGTTTAGCTTTGAACCTTTCTTTCTTTCCTTCTCCCCCCCCCCCCGTCCTTTCAGGAAAAGGACAGAACACTGACTGACTGATAGCGTTTAGAATGTCCTGTAAACCTGGGGCACAGCCAAAATATATGAGCTGATTTCAGGCAAAAGGAAGAAAAACAGCAAGTCCTGGCTCCTGCCTCTCCACCAACACGGATCTGAAGACCCACTTGACACCTTGCTCCCCTCTCTGGCAAGCGTCTACATCTACACACACTGGATCTGCTAAGTTTCAGTCTTCCTTTATCAACAATGTAAACCTTAGTGAACAATACTTAGCCAGGTTCTTCTTTGTTTGTTTGTTTGTTATTCACTGGAATCTAACCCAGGACCTCGGATCTGGTCTACCACGGCAATATTTCACCAGCCCTTAACCAGCCAGCAAGCCTCTTCTTAATTTTTAAACTTCTTTTCATACAAAATCTTTTTCCATTAATGTGTATTCACATCCCCACTGCAGTCTCCCTCTTCTCCCAAGCCTCCCCCCCTTCCCAGGGCTCCTCCCTTCTCCCCTTCACCTCTTGAATTCTTTCCCCTCCCCCAACTCCTCTCAGATCGCTTCCCCACCTCCCTACTCACCCAACTTTATGTTCTTTCTGTGCTCTTTCCCTCTCTTTCTCTCAACAACAAAAGGAACTAAAAAAAAAAAAACCAGACGAAAAAAAAGAAAAGAAAGAAAAAAATCGGATCAGTAAGACATATATATATATATATATATATATATATATATATATATATATCCAGACAAAACAAAGCGGAGCACGAACACACACACACACACACACACACACACACACACACACACACGGACATGGGGCCTGCCCTGGCGTGGTATACCCAGCAATACTGCATGGGGGGAAACTGGTTTTCCCTTTCCTAACGGGCATTCATTGCATAGCTTCTTGGTTAGGACTTTGTGTCCACTGCACCATTACAATGTTCGGATCTTTGTCTGTTAACCAGCCTCTTTTAAAAGAGCGGGCTTTATTTGATTCAGAAAAGACAGGAAAGAAAGTGAAGGTCCAGATGTCTGAGGGACAACAGAAGCCCCAGAGGGGGGAGGCCTAAAAAGCCAGTGTGGCAGCTTTTTGCCATCTTCACTTAATTTGCCATTTCCATAAGCACACAGATCTTGAGCCCTCCAAATATGGCAGGAGCCCGTGTTGGAGAAAGGGATCAAGGAATCCCCTTCCCTCCCCAACAAGCCAGTACTGTCTTTAGTCAACCCACAATGCAAGCCTATGGCCCCATGCCAAGCTGCTAATGAGAATCACCAGGAAAGCATGTTAAACATATAGTTATCTCATTCCTCCTTCATTGACAAGGGCTTAGTGAGGCTCAAGCCTAGAGTTTTCAAAGTTTCAAAGATTGTAATCAGCAGCACACACTGGCACCAGCTCTGATTCTCGCCATGCATCTTTATGAGTCAAACAGATTGGTAGGTCAATCTGTGCAGAGAAAATTCACTGTACAGCTAAACAACAACAAAATAACAGGTTTGTTTGTATTTTTTATCAACCTTCCTTAGTCTATCACAAAGAATTCAGTAAATAAAGCAATAATAGAACTATCTATAAGAATACAAACTGGTATTTTCCATTTTGGAGCAGTCCATTTTCGGTTAGGTTGGGTCTAGATGTCAGCAATTTCCTCCCATACAACACATGACAGTTCTAATTGGTTGATACTTGCTCCTTATGGTAGGGTGGATTTTTGGAAAGGCAGCTTCGTTTTGATCAGCCACATTCACTCATATCTTTCCGACATTTGTAGCTAGGTGAGAAGGGGGTTAGGAGTTTCTGTTTGGAAACATTTTCCCAGGCCAGGCTTGCACTCAGAGGGAGCGCCATGAGTTCCTGTCATAACAACTGTCAAACCTAATGACAAAAGTCCATCCCAGTAGACCAGGAACAACAAGGTTTTCTCCCTGATTAAACTTTATTCAGGTACCTGGAAGCTCTCTTTTTAACACGTTCTTAGCCTTGGCTTGGTCCTCAGCCTACCTTTAGCGAAGAATCCTGTTAGCGAATGTAGCCCTACCCTGATCATCCTGGATAGCTGATCAGTTCTTCGACTTCCCACCATTAACACCTAGAATATCCTGACCACCCTGCACTCAATTCTCAATGCCTAGGGAGAGGGTGCATTTTTACTAAGAATCTTTTCCAGTCCGTTTGGCATAAATCCCCAGCTCTCAATGTCTAATCAAATTCCTGTTGGAAATGATGGTTGGCTGGCTATATGGCTAGCTATACATCTCCACTCGTCCTCCAAGTAGTTCAAGTTGAGCTCAGCCTCCTCCTGGTACAGCAATCTTGAAGAGTATTACTTACTACTACTTGCTTCTAAGTGTCAGAATATTTTTTGTTCAATAGACTCCTGGGAGAAATTACTTCTGTCAGAACAGGGCTGCATTTAACCAACTACAGCTGAACTAATCCAGGCCTGTCCCAGCATACTAACCAGGTTGCTGGTAGCCCCTTCATAAAGTAGCTTAATAAAGAAGGAAGATCCTCTCCTAAGAACTGGCCCTCCTTGTTGGAACTTTGCTGTCAGGATATTTTGGACCGGAAGATTCATGTCTCTAAAGCAATCCGTTCACCTTGGTTACCCCTATGAGGTCTTTCAGCCCCCTACTTAGCCTTGAGCAACAACACATCTTCCCAGGGTTTCCTCCTAACCCAGGCACACTAACCATTCCATGAATAAACTCTGGACACTGAGGGTCTCTGCCCCCAGCTGGATTTGACTGGCAATAAAGAATTGCGATATAGCCAATGGCTGGGCAGAGGCCTATGAGGTGGCTCAGTGAAGAAGATTCTTACCACCTTGCCTGATGATCCAGTTTAGTACCCAGTACCCACATGGTGAAAGGAAAGAAGCAACTCCCCTGACCTCCACACATATGCCATGCCATAGCACATGTATACACACACACACACACACACACACACGCACACAAATTAAATGTAATGTTTTTTTTTTTTAATTTAACTTTTAAAAATGTTGAGCCAGTGTTGAAGGGGTTGGAGAGATGGCTCAGTGGCTAAAAAAAAACGCTTGTTGCTCTTGCAGAATACCCTGGTTTGATCCATCCCCATTGGGGCTCACAACCATCCATAAGTCCAGTTCCAGGGATCTGGCGCCCTCTTCTGATCTCCACAGGCACTAGTGTTATAAATCAGGAACACCCCCCCCCCCCAGCCTGCCTTCAGCAGCTTACATCATTGCCCACAGGTACCAGGTGTAGCACATTTCCATTGTCAGTACAAGTCAGTTTTCCTATTCGACACACACACACCTTCAAAAGGTCCCTCTTGACATCACGGTTCTCTCATTCTCTCTGCCTCCCAGTCTCTCTGTCCCTTTCTTTCTCTCACATCCCCACTCCAAGATGGCCTTTCTCTCCTATCTCCCCTCATAAATCTCTTGTGTGAGATCTGTTGCATGGCTCGATCTATGTAGCGTACCTCGGCAACCACTAAGGTACCTTCTGCTGCTTAATCCTCTCATCTACTACATGTATGGTACACATATATGCATGCAGGCAAAATACTCATACATTGAAAAGAAGTCTGAAACAGTTTTAAAAACAATACTGAAATTTGAAGTCAGGATGAGTGGTGATCAACAAGATTAGTAAGAAGCCTATACCAATCAATTACATTTCCTTTTTTATTATCGTGTTTCTTTATTGAAATATAGCTAAATGTTTTAATTTCTAATATCATTCTTACCCATCCCATTTGAAAAAAATCAACATCCTAGCTGATAAATTGACATTTTGCTCCACAAATGTGTGATGCATAAGAAGTTGGGACGTCTTACTAGTAATGTTCACACATTAAAAAACTGTATGAGTGGACACAGTGAAGATTTGCCTCTGATCTCAGCAGTCACAAGGCTGGTGAAGTAGTGTATACATGAGAACAGCCTAGGTTATTCTATGAGTTCAAAGCCAACACGGACGATAGACATATCAAAACCTTGTTTCAAAAAAATGAAAAATTGCTGGGCAGTGGTGGAGCATGCCTTTAATCCTAATACTTGGGAGGCAGAGGGTTCTGAGTTCAAGGCCAGGCTCTATAGGTCTACAGAGCAAGATCCAGAGCAGTCAGGGTTTCACAAAGAAACCCTGTGTCAATCAAACCAAAACCAAACAATTTATTTATATGAAAATGGTCACAAAAATGTCTTTGACTAATAAAACATTCTATATTTGCTTTAATTTTCCCACAATTGAATATACTTACTATGCCAAAATAAAGATGATGGATTAAAGCTTAGCGTATTTTAATTTTTAACACTTTTTTTTGTATATGCACACAGTCAAACACATACATGGTATAGCATATGCATGGAGGTCAGAGGACACATTGCCAAAGTCAGTTCTCTCCTTTTGTCACATGGGATTGAGGAACTAAACTCAGGTTGTCAGGCCTGGTAGCAAGCTTCCTCACCTGCTCAGTACTCAGTGCCTTAGAACACAGGGTTGGGTTTTTTTTTAGATTATTATTATTATTATTTTCTTAAGTATGTGTATAAATCTGTGGATGTCCACAGAGTTCAATAGAGGGTATCAGATCACCTGGATCTGGAGCTAGCTGTGGTTATAAACTGCCTAATGTGGGTGATAGGAATCAAACTTGGGTCCTTGGCAAGAGCAGTTTGAACTCTTAATGGCTGATCTATCTCTCCAGCACCCCCACAACCTAGTTTCTAACTGACCAAAAATAGTATCTTGCACATCAATCAGTCTCAAAAGGAAAAGAACATCAATCTGGGAAGAAAGAAAACCAGAAATGAACAAAGAACATAGGAGAGTTATACTCAGATTTTCTTTTGTGCTGGCTACAATATGCAGGGACCATTTGACTTTTTAAAAGCACAGGAACTAGCCTAGTATACGTGTGTGATAATTCAAGACGTTCCTGCTGTGTGTGCCACTATTGTCCAAAAAGACGCACTTAGTTGAGTAACACTCACTGGCCACTGTGAAACCTTTGCCAAGGACCTGAAGCTCTCCATGACCAGAAACAATGGGTAAAAGTCAAATGCTCTTCTTAAGTCAGATATCAAAATGCATGCCATTTAAACCACTGTCCTTTATGGAAATCAACTTCCACCAGTGTGTGTATCCAGATGAGGTACTCAATTCATCTCTGTCTACATCTAGGGCTTCATAATAATTACATAGAACACTCTTCAGCTATCTAAGCTTACATAGTTAAAAATACATAAGGGAGAGAATTCTTGCAGATTAACTTCACCATCCTCAACAGTGAGGTATCATAATAGCTTACAAGACATTGCCATGGAGATCTGAAGTTGAGTCCCAGTCTAGCCCATAAGTGGAAGGGGAAGAACTGGTATAGATAGGACTTCCCATCTCTGGTCCTCTGCTTCTCCCTCTATAAAGCAAGGGCATGTAAAGTGCACTTTCCAGATTTTGCTGTGATAAATGAAGGAAATAATAGAAGCCGAGCATTCTCCCACAGAAGCTGGAGGCTGCTACTTTTTATCATCCATATCTGTATGTTGAAAGAAACCAATTGTAGATATGTAAGTGAGTGGAATCATGTCACAAGCCTTCATTAACAACGATTTAAGCTCAGATGTAGATAAGAAAATCTACTTGTTAATGCCAAGGGAAGGAGAAACCAGCTGCGAAGCTGAGCTAAAACCAAGTCCTCCTAGCCCCAGGCCAGGCAGAACCATAGGTTCTTTGAAATGCCCTGCTGGCTGCTAGTTTCTGATGGTATTGTAAAGTATTTTTTCATCAATCACTCTCAATGTAGGAAACAGAAGTGCAAGTTACTTCATTAAAAGCACTCACACATAACTGGATACATTTACATATTAAGCAGGCAACTGAGACTCTAATCTTTCTATTTTATGTACAGCTGTAATCATTACTCAGCATCAGAATGCTTGTTAAATACTCAGGGTACTATAGAGAACTCTCAGATCTTTACTAAGCAAAGGTGCCGATTTAGAAGGGCTCCCATTCACTGCCCCTCAACAAGCCTTCAACACTGGTGACAATGTATACAGGCACTCTGGGGTTCATTGAAGTGAACCTTAACTATAGAAAATATGTGACCATAGACCTTCTAGCATATCTAATTAGCTGACTATCACAGGCAGAAAGTAAGCTGCTTTTATGTATTGTATTCTTGGCTTGCAAGTAGGGTACAGAAAGGAAACAAAAAAAAAAATTCTAAGCAGTTGGAAGAATCACTACCTTTAGCTGTACGAAGAGAGGTCAAATTTGGTTTTGCAAGCTAACAGCAAGTAAACTCAAATCAGAGAAACTTTACATTCTTATATCATTATTTTGCCCCACTACTTAAAAAACCTCTTCTCTGTCTCTGTCTCTCTTGTTTTTTGTTTTTAGTTTTCTGTGGATTTTTTTTTTTTTGGTTTTTGTTTGTTTGTTTGTTTTTGTTTTTTGTTTTGTTTTTGTTTTTTGAGACAGGGTTCTCTGTGTAGCCCTGGCTGTCCTGGAATTCACTCTGTAGACCAGGCTGGCCTCAAACTCAGAGATCCACCTGCCTCTCCCCCCCAAGTGCTGGGATTAAAGGTATGTGCCACTACCACCCAGCTTGAAAATCATTTCTAGCTCACTCAATATCATACCAAAGATTCTATAAGAAAGCTGCTGAAGGATAGCCTTCCTGAACATACAACAGATAATCCTCCCAGAAATATTGACTTGCATATCCAGCAATAGTTATGAAGGGCATTACTTCACAGTCAAATAAAATTCATCCTAAGAACACAAGCCTGATTAAAATTTTAAAAATCACTCAGTATAATTTACCATGTCATCAAATTTTGAAATTTAAAACCATATAGCCATCTTAAAAGATGCAGAAAATACAATTGACAAAATAAAGATTAATTTGTGATATTTTTAAAACTCTCAGAAAATTAAGAATTGAAGAATATCTATGAACAACCCACAAATAATATCACACTTAAACTTTCTTCCTCTAAGGTACCAGAGAAAGGACAAGGTGTCTGCTCTTGCTACTTCAATTTGACATTGTACTAGTACTTCTAGCCAGGGAAATTAAGCAAAAAAGAATATGAGTTGATATAGAAAACAAAAAATGTGAATCGATATAGAAGAAATAAGGTTGATCTTATTCATAGATGTCACAATCACCTCCATAAAGGGTCCCAGATGGTAGAGTGTTTGTTGTTTGCCTTGCTTATGCAATCCTCAGAACCAAAAAAAAATGTTGCTGCAAGTAACAAATAAGTTATCAAAGTCATAAGATATAAGGTCAATATAAAAGTCAAAATAATATCAATTAGAAGTTGAAAATCAACAAACAGTATCATTTTCAATAATAGAATTCAAATAAAATATTTAACAATAAACCTAACAAAGTTTGTTCAATATGTGAATGTAGAAAAACTACAAGGTATTGATGAAACAAAGAGCTAAACAAATGGAGATGTATACCATGTCTATGGATAGTAGTTTCAGTGGGCTTAAGATCACAGTTGTTCTTAATCTGGTCTATAGATCAACATAATCTTAGTGAAACTTCCAGAATTTTTTTTCTTTTAGAAATTGGAGTGCCTGCCTAGCATGTGTTTGTTATTGGAGTATGAAAGAAATAAAGAGACAGAGGGAAAGAGAGAAGAGAAGAGAAGGGAAGGGAAGGGAAGAAGGGAAGGGAAGGGAAGGGAAGGGAAGG
>NC_034613.1:33555141-33577237 GCF_900095145.1 Mus pahari | reverse complement strand
GGAAGGAGGAGAGAGAGAGAGAGAGAGAGAGAGAGAGAGAGAGAGAGAGAGAGAGAGAGAGAAAGCAGGAAGATCTTCATGCTGTTGCTGGCTGTGTTTCTCACCCTCACCACCATTGTATGAACTTTTATTTTCCCTATATTGCCTCTAGCATTCACTGTTTCATGTTTTCTTGATATAGTGATTCTGACTGGGATGGGATGGAAGCTTAATCTAGTTTTACTTTACATTTCCCTAATTGCTAGAGATGCTATACAATTTTTCATATACATTTTGACTATTTCTCTTTTGAAAAGTGCCTATGAGTTCATTTGTCCACTAATTGATTATATTATTGGGGGGTTGATTTTCTTAGTTCTTTATATATTCTGGATTCTAATCTCTTGTCCAATGATCAGCTGGTAAAAAAAATGTTCTCCACTGTGTAGGCTATCTCTTCACTCTGTTGATTGTTGGGTCCTTTGTTGTGATAAAGGTTTTTAGTCAAATGCATCTCAGTTGTTATAGCTGGAGTTTTAGGGGAAAACCCCCTACTTAAGCAATCCCTATAGGCAAGGCTTGGACACCCAATCCAATGTGCCAGTTAAAAGAGATGAACAAAGACAATGGCAGAGAAAATAAATTTGATATATGTGTGCACTAGTAAATGGAACAGATAAAGGGTTTGGTTACCTCCAGTTTGTTTGGGGAGGTACTGCTTTAGGTTTTAAAAAAGAAAAGAAAAATTAAACCTTGGGGTAAGAGGCATATATAATTAATCAGTCTCTATCAAAGTACAGCTTAGTTTATAATTGGCTCTGCACTGTGGTCCAACAAAGGTATAGTGTCAGATGAGTCTCAGAACATGACTACTTATTATCCAGGATGCATATTGAATCTCATTAGTGGGTGGTCTTGTGCCAATGACTTTTCTGTTCATAGACTTCAAGGTGGCTGTACATTGGGACAATGACTAGTACTATTTCTGTACATTGGGACAAGTACCTTTTGGAAATCTGGAATAGGACATTGTAAGAAAGGCTAACAGTAAGATGCCTCAGTCAATGATTATGTGTGTCCCTTCAACCTTGAGGAGTGATAAGCTAGGTTAGATATCACTGGTTTCTAGACAGACATTTATGATTGTCTATACTATCATCTTGATAAGAGTTAGAATTACCCAAGGATGTAACAAGCCTTTGGGCATGTTTGTAAAAGAAAATTGTGTGTGTGTGTGTGTGTGTGTGTGTGTGTGTGTGTGTGTGTCTTAGTCAGGGTTTCTATTCCTGTACAACATCATGACCAAGAAGCAAGTTGGGGAGGAAAGGGTTTATTTGGCTTACATTTCCAAACCGCTGTTGATCACCAAAGGATGCAGGACTGGAACTCAAGCGGGTCAGGGAGCAGGAGCTGATGCAGAAGCCATGGAGGGATGTTCTTTACTGGCTTGCTTCCCCTGGCTTGCTCAGTCCACTCTCTTATAGAACCCAAGACTACCAGCCCAGAGATGGCACCTCCCACAAGGGAACCTCCCCCCTTGATCACTAATTGAGAAAATGCCTTACAGCTGGATCTCATGGAGGCATTTCCCCAACTGAAGCTCCTTTCTCTGTGATAACTCCAGCTGTGTCAAGTTGACACAAAGCTATCCAGTACAGTGTGTGTTTCTCCTTTTACTGTTTCAGTTCCTGGGATCAAACATAGGTCATCCAGCATCCTTGGCGACCAGCATCCTTACCCACTGAGTTTTCTTTTAAAATGGTTCAATTGAAATAGGAAGGCCCATCCTAAATGCAAGCAGCACCATTCCAAGGGCAGAGTTCTTTCTCCACTTCCTGACCATAAACCATTCAACTGTAAGCCAACATTAATTAATGGATTATATGCCTCTGTGCAAAGATAAATATGTGTTCCATGGTAAAAGAGACATGAAAGATATAGGCAGACAGCCAGGCTTTTATTATGTTTGTAGACAACTAACTGCTTTTTAGCAAATCAATTGTACTTTGTTTTGTTGTTTTTGAGAGCAGGTATCATATATCTCAGGCTAGCCTTAAACACTATGCATACAGGGATGATGACCTTGTATGTCTGTTTCTCATGCCTCTCCTTCCCAAGTGTTGAGATTGCAGGTATGTGTTACTGCCTGTAGTTTTATGTGGTACTGGGGATTGAGCTTAAGGTTTCATATATAGTAGGAAGAACTCGTCCATTGAGCTATATCTCTAGCATTAGAAAAAGCAATGTCTAAGTACACATATTTTTCTTGCATCATACACATGTCTGATACCCATGAAAACTAGAAGTCATCAGATGCCCTCAAATTGCAATTTTAGATGGTTGTGAGCCACCATGTTGGTGCTAAGAACTTAACCTGGGTCCCCTGGTACCAGTGCTTTTAAGGACTGAGTCATTTCTCAAGGTCTGGAAACATATTTTTGATATGTGTGTTGGTTAGTTTTTTTGTCCAGTTAACATAAGGCAGGATCATATGAGAGGAAGAAACTTCAATTGAGAAAATCAGACTGGTTTGTAAACAACAACTCTGTAGGTTTTTCTTGATTAGCAGATGTAGAAGGACTCTTCCCATTGTGGATAATGCTATGCCTGGGAAGGTGATCCTGGGGTGTATTAAATAAAAGCAGGTTGAGCAAGGCAGGAGAAACAGCCACTAAATAGCATTCTTTCATGGCCTCTGCTTCAGTTCTTGCCTCCAGTTTCCTGCTTGAGTACCTGCCCTGGCTTCCCTTAGTGATGGACTGCCAAATGGATTGCATAATTAGAAATAAACCCTTTTCTCCCCAGGTTGCTTTTAGTCATGGGTCTTTATCAAAGCAGTAGAAAACAAGACAGCAATTATTTTTTTTAATTGGGGAAGAATGGGCTTTCAAGGCTGACCTACAATCCTCACTGCATGGTTTCTTCATTGGGACTGCCTCCAGAATTCTGTGTCTTCAAATCTAGAAACTCCAGGGGGCTGGAAAAGGGTTCAATGTACAGAGCTTCAGAAACCTTGTGTGCTCAGAAGACCAGGCACATTGTGACTGGTGCCCATGGCTGTGCTGTCTGCCCTTTGAATGTCAAGTCCAGCTCAACCATGTAAGGGACAATGTGACATGGTTCAAGCCCCTGGAACAGAGTCAGCAGGGCATGGGGTTCCACAAGTGTTGATGGTTGTTGTGGACATAAGGCTTGTTTGTATAATAATATACAAATTTTCATGTTCTTCCTTTGAGAAATGTCTTCTCCGCCAAGATTAAAGACTCCATGATAATCAGAGATAGCAGGAGTCCAGGTGGGTATGGCTAATGTCTCCACAAAAATGTAATGCTGAGATCTCCAGGACAACTCTCAGGCAGTGGGAAAGAACTCTGAAAACATGAGTTCAAGAATATATAATTTCTCATGTATACCAAATATAAGGATGCAATATGAATTGTATAAGGAGCTTTGCAGACCTGAAAGAACAAAGGCAGCTGTACTGTGAGGCAGCTTGTCAGAAAACCACAAAGGCAGGCAGATACAAAGGCTGGCAGATTCCTGAGTTCAAATTCATCCTGGGACACAGCTAGGTTGGGCCCAGACATGATGGAAATGGTAACCTCAGGATAGGATCCCACCAAGCTAGCTCATTATCTGAGCTTACAAAAGCAGACAGATCTCTGAATTCATTTACAATATTAAAAAATGTGCTTGTTGTTCCTAAGAATCAAGGAGTCTTGGGATGCTGACTCATGGGGTAATCAAAAGGGAACCTGGGATAATGACTGAATTGATATGTAAATAAAAGACTGGGCTTTTTGTCCTGCCTCTGCCTCCCAAGTGCTGGGATTAAAGGAGTGCGCCTCCACACCTGGCTGGCAAACATTTTTTCTTTTTCTTTTTCTTTTTCTTTTTCTTTTCCTTTTTCTTTTTCTTTTTTCTTTCTTTTTTTTTTTTTTTTTTTTTTTTTTTTTTTTTTTTTTTTTGGTTTTTTTTCAAGACAGGGTTTCTCTGTATAGCCCTGGCTGTCCTGGAACTCACTTTGTAGACCAGGCTGTCCTCGAACTCAGAAATCTGCCTGCCTCTGCCTCCCGAGTGCTGGGATTAAAGGCATGCGCCACCATGCCTGGCTAGCAAACATTTTTTTAAAGCTGTTTTTTTTTTTTCTTTCACATACAGTGTCTTAATTACTTTTCCATTGCTGTGACAAGGTACCATGATCAAGGCAACTTTATAGAAGAAATAGTTTATTGGAAGCTTACATTTAAAGAGTTCGAGTTTATGGCCTTACTGGTGGGAATCACAGCTGCAGGCAGACAGAAGATACTGGAGCAGTAGCTAAGAGCTTAATCCTGATCCACAGATAGAAGGAAGAGAAAGCTAACAGGGAATGATGAGAGTCCTTTGAAATCAAAAATCAGCCCCCAGTCACATACCTCTTCCAAGAAGGCCACACCTCCTAGTCTTTATTAAGCAGTTCCACCAACTAGAGACCAAGCATTCAAATATATTTGAAAGGACTGGAATCAGCACAAGATACCCCAAGACCAAATTCTCAGCACAAAGGAGATTTATTTGTCCCAGAGGGAAAAAGGGCAGGGAATAAAAGACAGGAGGAGGAGGAGGAGGAGGAGGAGATAGAGAGTGAGAGAGAAGGCAACAGAAACAAGGGAGGGGGAAGAAATATTTACCCTAGGAGGGAGGGTCAAAAGACTGCCTCGGGACAGAGAGGAGATAACACAGCCCACAGGCAAATGGCAGTTTATATATAAAGTTTAGAATGAGTTAGTTTGTTTTGATTGGGCATGTTAATTAGGGTTGCCAAATGGGGTCTTTTGATAGCTGGATCTTAGTGGCAAGCCTCAGGGAAAGGAAATGGCAAAATAAGGGACTAGACCGAGGTGGCTAGCTTTAAGAATTTAATCTAACAGTTCAGCAAGGCAGAGGGAATGGGGGAAAGGTAAGGTCTGCCAGAGCCATGTTTGCCATGTTCAGGTCTGCTAGACCCCTTCAATGTGAGCCTGTGAGGGCCATTCTCATTCAAACCACCACATATGGTTTTGGCGCTATTATCAAGAACTGAATAGTTATAGCTGCATAGATTTATTTCTAGTACCTCTATTCTATTCTATTGGTCTATGTGTTTGTCTGTGTATAATGCCATGATGTTTTTGTTACTATGGCTCTGCAATAGTTTAGCAAAGTAGAAAAGTCTGCATTCGTGGAGACTTACACAGACTCCTTCTTTTGCCTATAACACCACTCTGGGGCATCTTCTCATTTCTCTGCTGCACTACAGGGGTTTATTCTTTCTCTTACACTTCCAAAGACCAATATTTCTGCCTTTCCCGTGACTGTTGACTTTTTTAGCAGTCCAATGGCATCCCAAGGCACCTTCTTCTTTGTGTAGCCACATGCCTCTTATTTTGCTCCGGAGTTGCAGGCAGTGGTATCTATAGAATCATCGCCTTCCTGTGCCTTTGTTTATTAGTTTCCTCTACTTCTGTTACTCTAAAACAATAGGTCTCAAGCTGGCCAGGTCCCTTATTTCTAAACAAGAGCAAAATTACCCACCCATCTCTTAGAAGCCCAAATATGTGAATAAAATGGTATGCCATGAGAGGAGAGAAGGTAGGAGGCAAGGTGGAGGGAAGTACTTGACAAGTGATAACCATACTGATTTCTAAATCAAAAGATGGAGAGTGGAAGGACGAAGCAGCCTGGCTGATAGGAAGGATGTGTGGGTGGTTTTGGTGCCTCCCATATGCAACCACATTCAACTTTATACCCCACTTATGGCATCACCCATTTAGTGGTTGACCTACATTCTGGAATTTCCAGGACAGCCATAATTCTAGTTCTTCACCCCACTCCACCCGCAACCCCCCCCCAGGGGAATACATGTCAAGGTTAGGGAAATAGAGACCCACAGTCAAAGGACATATTCCTGATCCCCCTTCATTTCTCCCTTTCTCTCCAGTGAAGGATTTTTTTCAGAGTTCTTTCATACAGAATCAAACAGAACTGGAAGGTAAATCTCCTGGGTGGAAAAAGAAAGCAACAAAACTCCATGACTTCCCTATAATACATTTCAACACCAAATAGAAATGGCTGAGAGATCAAGTCTGTTCTATTTACTTGTGCCTTCTAGTTTCTCCCTACCCAACCCTTCCCTCGGCCGGCCGGCCGCAGCCTTCCCCCTCCCCTCTTTTCTCCAGAGGTGGCTAAAGTGGAAAAAGCATTTGTCTTTCAGCTGATCAACTGGGACTGGGTGAAGGCAAAAAGAATGATTTCAGTTCCGCAGCAAGTGTGAGCGCTGGTTTTTCACTGCCTTCCTCCCCTTCTTTTAATTAATGAACAATCTGGCCCATTACTGCTCCTGTAGGTATGCAAAATAGCTTCTAGTTTGAAATCCCAGTTGTTGAATGTACTCTGTGGGGCACATTGCCACCCTCTGTTTTGCATAAGAAACCGCTGTTTCCAAGATAAGAATCTTTTCATTTAGCTGTCATGAGCTCATCCTTTTTCCTGTGCGTTGTAGCTCCGACTCCTTTGAGTCAATACCCAAACAATGACTGCCAGCGTTCAGCCGCCCTCCTGCCCCCAATCCCCGGAAGACAGAAGGCTGTGGCCTCCGGAAGCCTGCCTAGGAAGGCACCCCGAGTTCTTTTCAGTCCTTAGATGTCAAGAGGGCGAAAAGTAAGATCTGAGAACCACTGAAAATCTTCCACCCGCTTTAAAGCCGACCCTGTGGGGGAGGGGGAGACCTGAATGAGATGGTGTGTGGTAGGAGGTGGACATGCAGTACCCTGGGATCATGAACTTAAACAGCCTGGGAAAATATAAGGGCTGGGAGTTAGGAACCCATCAATGTGCACAGCTGCTAGATCACTCCTCTGTCCCTGATCATCAGACTGCATCCTGCTGGTGCCCTTTGGTTTGGAACCATCACGCCCACAGCACAAACCACACAATAACACTCCATTCCAAGTAAAAACTAGAGGTGAGACGGAGATTCCGTGGAATTCAAGCCCTTGCCTCTGTCTGTGGGTAAATTCAGGCCAGGGGGTGGGGGTGGGGGAGCAGCTTGCTAAGAGCAGTCACATAGTTAGCTAAAGACATGGGTGTTGGAAACTCCAGTTTCATGCTGGTTATCCTGCCGCACATGGCTGCTTCCGGAAGGAATCAATAACATTTGTGTACAAAGAACCGAGGGGGGAAAAAAGACAAGATAGGAGATTAAACAAGATCATGGTAAACTACAAAGTCTATACAAACAGTAGGGGTTTCATTGTTAGCCTTCTCATTTGTAGGAGATAGTTACAAAAGAGCAAAATTTAACCTTTGCCAGGATAAAAGAATTTTATACAAAGTAGTGAGTTCCCAGACCAAAAAAAAAAAAAAAATGCAATCATTTTACCTAGAGAGGGGAATAGCATGTTTGCATCAACTCAGACCTTTCTCCTCATTTCTTCTTCGGAGGAAAGAAATAATACAACAAAGGAGCTTTAATTGAACCATAGACAGCTAATGTGTAGGCAGCAGGAGACCAGGTGCACCGAAGTCCACAAGAATTGGAATAAACAAAGACCCTGCCTTTACAGAGAGGGCAAGCTGGGTTGATTCGCCATCGTTTGGGCTACAGTTTGATCATAAGCCGGCCTGCGTCAAGGCCAACCCTGTGTATCCCTGGTAACTTCCAGCACAGCACAGTGCTCACGGTAGGTGCCTAGTCTAGCCTCACTGATTGGCTGGTTAAGTAAGATCCCGTGCTGCCTCTGAAATGTTCCCAGGGCTGCTTTTTCTCCATGCTTGGCATCAAAGAAGATTCATTACAGTTTCAAAGAAACAGTTCTGCTATCAGTGCCCCTGAGAAATTTCCAGTGATTCACAGAATGCTTGACTTTCAAGGGTTTGGAGGGAAACATTGACCTTCCAGGCACCAGAAGTCATGTTTCAATGTCACTAATGAAACTGATGAGAAAAAAAAACACACACACACACACAGGAAAAAATGAGACGGAAATGTGTCCATCATTTGCCCAGCAGTTTTTGGAAGTCAGAAACCTCATGTTCTACAGCTCCCTTAAGGATCATTGGCAGTTAATGGTTGCTGAGGGAGGGGGATCATTCTCTTCTGTAGCAAAGTCTCTTGTAAGTGGCTGCTGCTGTGATACAGAATTCCTCAACCATGCCCATGCAAGCAACGCTAATTAAACTCAGTGTGCCACAAAAAGAGACATTAGAGTAGGAAGGCGGCTTGTTGTGGAGAAGGATTCCAGCAGGGAAGAGATGAGAGGGTGGAATGTGAGTGTATGAAAACGGCCAACGTGCATTATATACATGTATGGAATTGTCAAAGAATAAGAAAGGAAGGAAAGAAAGAAGAAGAATAAACAGAAACCTGATGTCTTCCATCAAAAAGCAGCAATAGTTTAAGAAGCAGCAGGCCTGGGTGTCTACCTTAACTTCATTTGTTAATGAGATATTGGCAAATACCTTTCTTTTCTCTGTTTTCAGTCTCTTTGTCTGGAAAATGATTTGACCAAGGTTGACCAAACTGAGGATTGAAGTCAAAATGTCTTCAAGTGTTGGGGGAGGGGAGGTATGGATATGTAATATAAGAAGTAACTGGTAGTGAACAGATAGGAAGCAGTGGACTGAATGAACATTTCTAGTTATATTTCATGCTTCTATGAAATCCAATTTCTGTTCATGGAATAGGCTTTAAAATGAATCCAGTGTTTGTTATTTAAAACAATTCCACTTCCAAATTTAGTCTGGTAGATCAAATACATGCACTTAATTCCTTCCTATCACATCTCAAAAATGGTAAAGGAATTAAAAGGTCAAATTTTGAAATTACAAAGGAAACATGATAGGGTACCATGGCAAAGCAAGGCACTTACATACATGCATGTTTGTACAAACTATGGAAACTAGAAAGCTAAACAGCAAGGAGGCTATTTATAGTTCATATCCCAAATAACTCAAGATTTGAAGGTACCACATATCACTAAAAGTGAGAATTTGGGTACAGTGTTGAAATCCAAAAGATTGACCATTTTTAGAAGAAGCAGTTAGTTGCCAGGTTACTTCCTCTTCCCTGATGGGAGAGGAGACACTCTAGCCAAAGACAGCCCAGGAACCACTGAGAGGCCAAGTTGAAACTGGGGATTAAATTGAAGTCAGTATTCTGAATATTAAGACACCCCCCCAGTTCCTACTTCCAAATACTAAGAGCCAGGCTTACACATGCCAAACAAGATGTTGGAAAGACTCTGCTTTGGAAAACTGATGGAACTCAGAGAAATAAACTAAGATGATATTGGAGAAGAAACAGGAGTCAGACTATGTTCAAGTTCTTAGGACATATGAGGGGTTTTTGGATTTCAGCCCCCAGATCAGGAATCATCCAGGGGTATTGGACCATAAGACACAATCAAGCTGGCATTCTTAAAAACAATTACTAAAAGGATCCATGTATGCATTTGTATTAATTAAATAAGCTAGTTTTAGTGGTTTGAATATGTGTGGCCCAGGGAGTGGCACTATCAGGAGATGTGGCCTTGTTGGAATAGGTGTAGCCTTGTTGGTGGAAATGTGTCACTGTGGTAGTGGGCAATAAGATCCTCTTCCTAGCTGTCTGGAAGACAGTAGTCTTCTCCTAGAGGCCTTCCAATCAAGATGTAGCTCTCAGCTCCTGGGCCATGCCAGCCTGGGTGCTGCCAGGTTTCCCTCCTTAATGATAGTGGACTGAACCTCTGAACTTGTAAACCAGCCCTAAATAAATGTTGTCCTTTATAAGAGTTGCCTTGATCATGGTGTCTCTTCACAGCAGTAAAACCTCAAACTAAGACACTAATATATCCATTCATGTAATTGAAGAAGCTAATATATCGTTTGCTCAAACAGAAATGATTCTAAACCACATTTGTGTCACTTTTAATCATATAAAAACACAAGGACTCCTGTTCTCTTTCCATTCTTCTCTCCAAGTGTGAAGGAGTCATTGGTAGGAAAGAGGCCACATGTATGCAGGGGTCACAGAGTGCTGGGGAATCGGATAGGCAACCAGTGGCAATGGGGCAGTAACGGGAGAGCAAATGGGAGCTGCACAGAGATCAAGTAGAAGCGTATATATTTTGGTGCCCAAAGACATGAGGTCCTGAAGCAGTACAGAATGCCATATGGAAACATATTGGCAAATATGTCTACTGATATAGAAGACTATGGATCATTGAGACTGTGATATAGCTCAGGCGATGAATGTTCCTGTTTGACTTTCTGTTGTTGTGACCAAGACTAAAAAAATAAAAAGTGACCAAAAACAATTTAGGGAGGAAAGGTGTCACTTCATTTGACACCACCAGATACCAGTTCTTCATCGAAGGAAGTCAGGGCAGAAGCCTGGAAGCAGAAAAGGAAGTTAAAAACCCACTGAGAAACACTGTTTAGTGGCTTGATCCCAAGTTCTCAGCCAGCTGCTTTTCTTAGACAACCCATCTGCCAAGGGATGGCACCACCTCCAGTGGTTGAACACTTCTCTGTCAATCAGCCATCAAAAAATACCCTACAGACATGCCTACAGGCCAATCTGATAGAGGCGATTCTTTAGATGAGGGTCCCTTTTCCAGGTGTATTGAGTTGAAAACATGCTTTGCCATCTTACCAGAGGATTTACCTAACAGCATGATATCCTGGATTTGAGCCCAAGCACTCCTCAAACAAGTGGTGGCACGTGCCCATCATCCAGCATGAGGTAAACGGAAACAAAAGAATCAGGAGTTCAAGACCATCCTTTGCTATGTAGCTCGTTTGAGGCCAGCCTGAGGAATATAAGACAAACAAACAAGCGAACAAAACATAACAAAACAAAACAAAACAAAAAAAGTAATATAGGTTGGCAGTGACAGTATGCAGAAGTAGCAGATGACAATGGCTCGTGGACACTGGTTACTTTGAGAGAATAAGTGAGAACTACATCAAACCTGATAATTGTCAGGATTCACAGTTTTGAAGATACAACTGAGGGTAGAAAATAGAAAATAATATTATAGTAGAAACAATACTTTACTTTCTTCTCCATCATAAAGAAGAAAACTGTAAGCTAAGCTCTCATTGTAAGTCAGGAACTGTTGAAACTGACTTCCCAGTTCCATTTGCCATGAGACATTCCACAAAGAAAGAGCACATCATTTTTTTAGATCTTAGTTTTTATTTACTATTCTCCGAAAAAGTAATGTCAAAAGGACACAAAACCCAACTTGAACAAAAGCCCCCACTAGTCAATTCTGCAACAATCTGGGCATCAAAATAAATGATAGTGATAGCTTATGATTGATTGTGTAACAGGAATCCATGTACATATAGTGAGATAAATGAGTTAGTAAATGGAACAGAAAGCAGGCTATAGTCTACAAAGATGTCTACCAAAACATATTGTATTGTAAAGGTTGCTCTTACAGTGTGCTATTAATAATTGTTCCGTGGAATGGTATGGGCTATATTCCCTCCCATTAAACCTATATAGATATTTGTGACTGCCTCAGCCAACAGATAAGTGGAAGTAAAAGCTTTCCTTCTGCGGTTATGCCACACAAGGACTACTGAACTTCCACTTTTGTTCTCTTGTAATGCTGTTGTATCTCAATCACATCCCTGGGAGGAAATCAGGCAGCCACACAGAGAGGCTTCATCTAAAGGCTCTGGATGACAGTCCAAGGTGAGGTCCTAGCCCTAGTTGTGATCCAGCATTAGTTAGTTATCTGAGTAAACCATATTGGAAGTGTGTTTGTCAGCCCAGTTGCTCTAGTTGACATATCACCTTGCCAAAATCACAGATTTATAAGGTGGCTAACTAATTATTGTTATAAGGCACTAAGTTGGGGATGGTTGCATATTAACAATAAATATCTGAAATAAAGACAGTCTCTTATCTACAGTAAGTTGTCAATGTGGAAAGATTGATGGAAATAAAGAATCCCTATTTGACTATCATGACAGTGGCAGTTAATTTAGGAAGCTAAAAGTGGTAAGTGGCTGATTGCCAAGGAACTGGATGTTGGCATGGTTTGTAAATATCTCTCCCAAATTTTAATCTATTACAAAGAATAAAATTGGTGTGTTCATAGTAGGGAAACCTGCAGATACCAACAATAGTAGGTGATGAAAGTTTGTATCACCAGTAACAGGACTAGAGGGCATGATGTGCCTGCCCTCTGGCATTTAGCACTGATAAGAGCATAGCATCATTTCTAGCATACTCCTTCCAAGAGGAAGGGTTTCTCACTAAACCAATGGCTCACTAGTTAGCTTAGACTAACTGGCCAATGAGCTTTGGGAAATCCTCCTTTCTCCATCTTCCCAGGATTAGGGTTACACATGCAAAAGAATATGGCTTTTATGTGGGTGCTTAGGATATAAAATCAGGACCTCATGCTCAGAGCAAGCACTTTATTGACTAAATCATCTCCCCAGCCATTCAACACAGTAATTTCCAAAGCTACTGAGAAAATGAAAGATAATAAATCACTAGAATGCTATCTTTTAGTGAAGGAGCCTGTAGAGTTACTATAGCAGCTAACTTCTGGATAGATGCTGTTGACCGGCTGACTGCTGACAGCTAAATATTCCTGGATGGGATACTGAACCAAAAAGGTGAGACTGTCAAAATAGTGAAGTTGTTAAGGGGTCTGAAAATTAAGTGATAGTATTTTACCAATGCAGATTTCCTGAGTTGGAAGATCGCATACTGGTAAGTTTGAAAAATGGACATGGCTTGTAGGTACATACACAGGAATGTTTAGGGATGAAGAAATATCAAATCCGCATCTACTTTCAATTGGTTCACTACAAAAGTAGGGAAATGATAATGGGATTATTGGTGAAAGAAATTTGGAAATTTGGGGTACTATACTGGTGATTTTTCTGTTGGTTTGAAAGTATTTCAAAACGTACTCTTTGAAAACCACACACTCGCTCATTTTATCAAATAATGTCAGATCAAGGGCTCATTGCTTAATTTTAACCACCCAACAAAGTTTGTTCTTCAGAGAAAAGGGGTGAGTATGGGTAGGCATAACCCCAAACCACAGATATGCAAATAAGATGGCAAACCAGGCTCCAATTGATACTAATTCATCAAAATTTCCATGCCCATTGCTGTATCAGCGCTCTCAGCTCCAACCCAGCCATGACAGGTTTTGCTGTGCTCACTCGCAATGAGCTGCAGGTGTTCACTGCACAAAACAGCCCTATGCCTCATATGATATAACAAAGAGGCACTCTATTGTGGTAACAGTTTTTATGTGTCATCTATTATACTGGCAAAACTATTAACAGACAAGGATTGGGAAGATGGCTTAGCAGTTAAAAGCACTGACTGATGTTACAGAGAACTAGAGGTTCAATTCCCAGCACCCATGTGATGGCTCACAACCATCTGTAATTCCAGGAGATGCATCAGACACCTCCATGGAGGTGCTCCAAGGGCACCAAGCATGCACAGGGTACACACACACACACACACACACACACACACACAAATGCACACACATATGCACACATGCACAGGCATGCACCAAGAAGCCTGTGATGGTTTGAATATGCTTGGCCCAGGGAGTGGCACTGTTAGGAAGTATGACCTTGTTGGAGTAAGTGTGTCACTGTGGGTGTTAGCTTTAAGACCCTCATCCTAGCTGCCTGGAAGCCAGTCTTCTGTTTACCTCCAGAACAACATATAGAACTTTCAGCTCCTCCTGCACCATGTCTGCCTGGATGCTGCCATGCTCCCGCCTTGATGATAATGGACTGAACCTCTGAACCTGTAAGCCAGCCCCAATTAAATGTTGTCCTTATAAGAGTTTCCTTGGTCATGGTGTCTGTTCACAGCAATAGAAACCCTGACTAAGACACCACTATCCACATAAAACAAAATAATACATTTTTTTAAAACCATGAAGTGTGTATTTATTGCTCTTTCTTCTTTTCAGTGTCATTCTTTCTTCAGTGTCCTCATTCCCTGCCCCAGATGTCCTAATGGCTCAGGCATTATTTTGATGCTAGATTTCCCAGCTAACAGTACACACAGCGAGCCTTTCATATTTTTCTTCCAAATTGTTCTAGTCCACAAACAAGTTCGCCAACAACAAATCCAATGGTAAGTAACTAAATGGAGGGATTCCAACATTATTAATAAGTAAAGAACACAAATAAAAATACAATGTAGTAACCATTAATTTTATATTAGTACTATCAATATAGAGTGAGAGTTCAGGAACATATTTACGCTATGCATTGTGTATTTCGATATAATTATTCTACTCTTGGACCGTTAACCAGAAACATTCACAAGACAGTGTTGATGTAATATTAAAAATACAAATGAAATGTGCAATATTCATGCTCCCTTTCAACTGGTTCTTGCTGAGAAGCTAGTACATACCAAATATGTGTCAGTCTTATGATAAATTAACACCAGGAGATGAAACACAACCACGGACACTCTGAGTAGAAGCACTCATATATACAACTGATTACAAAATGGTGTCAAGTAAAAAGCAAGCAGTCATAGGCACGATGTAAGACTATATACTGTCAATTATAGCAATAATACAATAAATAAAGCCATATATGGGCCATAAAATACAATAAAATTAAAATTTTATAGGCACTATATGAAAGTAACATGCAAGCTATAAATCAAACCATAATAAACTCTGTTTGGTGCTTAAATATCCAATTTAAATGCTCACAGAAATTCTAGTGTTATTTTAACACGGTACAAATAGGAAACTGAGGCTCAAGGGGATTATAACCCAACATTAGAGCATTAGCTCTATAAAGAAATGCTTTCATGCCCTGATTACTGCAGGATCTCCAGTGTCTAGAATGGTGCTTCACATACAGCAGACACTAAGGTTGTTCTTGACTAATAGAAACGGCTGGGTCATGAGTTAAATTCAGTGTCCCCCAAGAAGTGTCCACAGAAGCTAGATATGACAGGACTTCCGGGAACAAATGTGTTTAGAAATGGACTCTAGAACCTACAAGTTCCTTGTTCTGTTGCCTGAGGCTTTCTTCCTTTCCTATTGTTTTCTTTCTCTTTGATTGCCTGCCCTCTGGTGGAGCAGTGAAGAGTGAATCAGGGTTATTGTGAGCCGCAAGATCACCTTTGTGTTAGTGATGCATATGGAATTAACATTCAATTTTGTCTGTTTTTCGATGATGTAGAATTGACTAAATGATTTTCTATCAAAATTGGAACTTATATTTAAAATGATGATCGGACTTAAAACATATTAGCAGAACGTCCTTGGCAGCACTTCAACTCACCTTAATTTTCTTTTCATTCTGAGTTTGGGGGTCTAATTTCATTACAGATCTGCATGAGTTAAGACTTTTATTTTTCTTTGCAGCACTGCAATTTCACTTGGGGCTTTGTGTGCACTAGATAAGCACACTACCACTCAAGTGCAGCCTAAGCCCCACCCCAAATATTTTGCATTCTGAATTTTTTCTAAAATGTCAAAAGCTGCAGACAACATACAAATATTTCTAAATTATGGGTATTATTTTTAAATTATATGTATTCATGTATTGCGTGTGTGGGTATAGGTGCCTGCAGAGTCCTGGAGAAGGCAGCAGCTCCCTTAAAGTTGGAGTTACAGATTGTCTGAGCCAACCAGTGAGTCTCTACAAAAGAATCATAAGCTCTTTACTGTTGAGCCATCTCTCCAACCCAACACTCAAAACTGTCTCAAAAATTATTCATTTTTATTTTTTCCCACATAATGAACTTACTAAAGTCACAAAATTCACCCCAAGGATGATTAAATCTTGTTTTGTTTTGTTTTTTGAATCATCAAGACCATTTTTTTTTTCATTGAGAATTTTTACAGAAAAAAAAAAAACACTCAGTTTAAAAAGAACAGCCCCACAAAGGGCGGTGGGAAAGTCAGTCTCTTTCAAGGGTGAATGACCAAGCTATGAGAAGAATGTCTGGGGAAAGACCAGGAGAATCATGTTCTTTCGTAGGCAATTAAAACCAAAGCCCAGTTCAAAGAGACATTTGGCTGCTGATCAGGAGATAGGTTGGGTATAGATCTATATACTTCTGTTGGAGAAAGCTGTGCCTTCATATATGAGCTCGAAATCAGCCACACCACAGAATTTCCACCACTTCTATGTGTGGAATCTTCAAAGGGTACATGCATGAGTGTTCCAATGGAAAAGCCTAAGCTGCCAAAAATGCTCAACTCACTATTTATGGCTCAGCACCCACAGTCTCAGCATGTCTGAGCTGATATCAGAGCTTAAACTGTATATTGCAGTGGAGTTATGCAAAAGGGAACCCAATGGATCTCTCAGGCTATCCCTTTATCTTTTACATGCCACAAATACCAAGTGAGCATCTCTCTGACCCCACCACAGCTATTAATATATCTCAAGTGCAGATGCTTCAAATAATTGGCACTGGTTTGAGATAGAGCAGCTTCTCCCATAAGCAAAACTCTATAATGTATTCCTGAGAGAGCAACAGGGATTTGTACAAATGTGCTCCAAAGCATAGCAATGAATACAACCTCTGAAGACATGTGTAACAAAGTAAGAAATATCACAGTTCAGAAGTAATATTTCAACTACAGAGGGCCACCACAATAGCAGCAGTAGTGTCTTTATTGTCTCTGGAGACTTCATCTAATAGTAGAAAGGTATTCTGTGAAGCACAGGGAGTTTCCTGGTGTCTTATTGCTTTCTGCACTTACAATAAAGATGTACAGAGTTGTTCATTCCCAGTCTCTCTTATTAACAAGAGAGAACAGACAATTAAGCACTTAGAAATTTTGAGTCTCTGGCATACTCCTGAAAAAATTGTAAATACATATTTTCTAAATGATTTAATAACTTCATATGACTGAGTTTTTGTTTTTTTCTGTTTTTTTTCCCCATTTTGTTTTGTTTTGATTGTGACAAACAAAATTCAGCTGTGGCTCACTAGTGAAAGAAAAGTTACTTTAGTTGAAGGATTTTAGAAAAGATGAGCAAGCCCAGTTAAGGAACCAGAGAAAATACCAGAGAGCTCCAGAAGGCCTTGAGCAAGAGCTGCTTCCTGCTTCATCCATATCTACTTATCACTCCATTCGTGAATCAAATTTTCGAGAAAGTTCTGAACTGACCTCACTCCTAAAAAGGGAGAGAAGACAAGGTGACTTGATGGCTGTTGCTGGTGGGACAGAGACAGGAGTTTCTAAAATAAGGCTGAGGTGCTATTGCCAAAAAAAGAAGTTGGAATAAATGCAGACGAGGGAAGGAAAGAAAAGAGGAAACGAAAGGATTTTTCAAAGGCTAACCCAGCAAAGGGCCTAAATGGGCTGTAAATGGAGTTTGGTGGAATCATGTATCCTCAATATGTGTGAGTGAGTTTCTGTGCCAGCCACAGCACCAAGGAAGGAGATGTGAGAGGAAGGGCTCATAAAGATTAAATGATATCGTAAGAGCATGCATGGAGGGGGTGGGGGGTTGGGAGCTGGATTAAATGAGATCATAAGTGTGCAGGGGTGGTGGTGTTGGGAGTGGGAGTAGGGGTGGGGGCTGTGGTCCTTGACCTAGCAGGATTAGTGCCTTTTAACACCTCAGTCTCAATCTAGCTCTCTCCTTGCCTCCTCCCCTTTCCTTTCCATACAAACACATGGCAGAATCAGGCACTTTGTTCTCAGATTTTAAGTCTCCATTACTGTGAGAAACTATAATTCTATACTTTATGCACCTAGTTTACATAACTAAATAAGGACTATAAGCCAACACATAACATAACATTATCTCATATGGCATAATAACTTCTAGGTATAAGTATCCTTCTTTACTTTGTGTCCTAGTTTGCTTTCTATTTCTGTGATGAAACCCATGACCTAAAGCAACTCTGGGAGTAAAAGTTTTATCTTGCTTATACTTTTTTTCAGTCCATTATTGAGAGAAATCAAGGCAGAAACTCATACAGGAACCTGGAAGGAACGGAGGCAAAAACCATGGAGAGACACTATTGGCTTGCTCCTCTTGCTTTTTTTTTTTTTAAGATTTATTTATTTATTATATGTAAGTACACTGTAGCTGTCTTCAGACACTCCAGAAGAGGGCATCAGATCACATTACGGATGGTTGTGAGCCACCATGTGGTTGCTGGGATTTGAACTCAGGACCTTCAGAAGAGCAGTCGGTGCTCTTACCCACTGAGCCATCTCACCAGCCCGCTCCTCTTGCTTTTTAATACAACACACTGCTCAGGGTAGAACCATCTACAATGGACTGGACCCTCCACATCAATCATTTTTTTTTTTTTTGGTTTTTTGAGACAGGGTTTCTCTGTATAGCCCTGGCTGTCCTGGAACTCACTTGGTAGACCAGGCTGGCCTCGAACTCAGAAATCCGCCTGCCTCTGCCTCCCGAGTGCTGGGATTAAAGGCCTGCGCCACCAGGCCCGGCGCCAATCATTTATTTTTAAAAATGCTCTACACATGTACCCACAGGACAATCTGCTGGGAGAAATTCCTCAGTTGAGGCTCCCTCTTTCCCAGGTGACTATAGTTTGGGCCAAGCTGACAAAAAGTAAAGAGAATATTTTTGCTAAGGATAGAACTGATTCTGTAGATCATTTTCACTAGTAACTGCTTCCTTAACAAACTAGATCTTGTAATCAATAAATACAGAGTTTTTCCATATGGTCTTTAATGTTGGCAGCATAAAATGTCTTCACCATAATTTATTATTTCTTGATCAAATCTATACCTAAATATTTTACTCTTTTTCTGCTATATAATTAACTTCATTTTCAGAGTGTCCTTTGCTAGAGTGGAAAATTACAACTGGATTTTGTACCCTGACATTGTACCTTGCAATTTATCTGAAATGTTTTAATTCCTTCTACTATCTATATGACCTTTGTGCTTATGTATGGTCATTCCTTACAATTACCACACATGAGATCATGTGATCTATGTCTAGAGAGAATTTTATTCTTCTTTCTTTCTGATATGATTTTGTTTCTTGCCTAATTATCCTGGTTAGATTGTCCTATAAAATGTTAAATACTATTGATAAAGCAGGCATCATGTCTTTCTTAATGTTAGAGCATGTGCTTTCAGTCTTTCATCATTGAATAAAATATAATGTTAGTTGTGGACTTTTATTTATACTTTTTGTCACATTGAGAAATTCTCCTTCGATGGGTGTAGTGGCTAATGTCTTTAATCCCAGCATTGGGAAGGCAGAGTCAGGAAGATTCCTTTGAATTCAAGAGTTTGAGGCCAGCCTGTTCTACATAGTGCGTTCAGGACAGCCAGAACTACATAGTGAGATCCTCTCTCAAGAAATACAAAAGAAAATAAAAGAAAAAACAAAGAGAAGAGAAGAGAAGAGAAGAGAAGAGAAGAGAAGAGAAGAGAAGAGAAGAGAAGAGGAAAAGAAAAAGGAAAAAAAAGAAAAGAAAGGAAAGGAAAAGAAAGGGAATATTGGTTTGCATTTATTTTCTTGTATCTTTTCTTGGATTTGCTATTGAAATGATGGCATCCTAATTGGAATTAGGGTTTTTTTTTAATGATTTGTATACAAAATAACCTCCTGTTGCATAGGAAATGTCCTCCCAAAAGGCTCAAGTATCAAATGCTTAGAATTCAGTTGATGGATCCAATCATTAAGAAGGAATCAAATCATGCAGGTTGTGGATTCATCAAAACAATGATGGAACATAATTTGGTGGCTTTATAGAAATTTTCATAGGAGGGACCCACTCAAGAGGAAGCAGGTCTCTGAGAGAGTCTCCTTGGGAGCTGTGTCTTGTCCCATGACTTCCTGTGTCTCTGCTTTCCTGGTTCGCATGAAGCAAACAGCTCAGCTCTGTCCCGTGCACCCACCCTATCATGATGATGCTACCTTCCCTTTAGCCAAGAAACTGGAACCATGTGATCATGAACTAAAACCTCTAAAACCAGAGCCAAACATAAATCTTTCTCCTTTAAGTTATTTCACTCATATAGTTTGTCACAAGGGCAGGATTTTTTTTTAATAGAAAGGAAAATGAAACAGAAATGGTCCTTCATGTTGTGTATTTTAGAAGTTTGAGAAAATCTAGAGTTTTTTTTTAAATAAGTAACATGTAGTAGTCTAAATATTTGTAACTTCCTTAAATTCACACGTTGACACCTAATCACTATTGGTGATGATGTTATGGAGTATTGGAATGTAATTAGGTCATAGGAGACTTAGATAGCTATTGTCTATAAACTACCAAGCTAACATTAGTTTTCATTATAGCCAAAACAGACTAAAACAGTTGTTAATTCTTTAAATATTTAATGATACCATCAGATCCTGGTCTATACGTTGTTGGGAATGTTTTGAATATTAGTTCATTTGCTATTATCATTTATCTTAGTCAGGGTTTCTATTTCTGCACAAAACATCATGACCAAGAAACAAGTTGGGGAGGAAAGGGTTTGTTCAGCTTACACTTCCACATTGCTCTTCATCACCAAAGGAAGTCAGGACTGGAACTCAAGCAGGTCAGGAAGCAGGAGTTGATGCAGAGGCCATGGAGGGATGTTACTTACAGACTTGCTTCCCCTGGCTTGCTCAGATTGTTTTCTTATAGAACCCAAGACTACCAGCCCAGGGATGGCACCACCCACAATAGGCCCTCCCACCCTTGATCACTTATTGAGAAAATGCCTTACAACTGGATCTCATGGAGGCATTTCCTCAAGGGAGGCTCCTTTCTCTGTGATAACACCGGCTGTGTCAAGTTGGCACACAAAACCAGCCAGTACATCATTATATTTAGATTTTATTTTTAAAAAATTAGTTTTGATAGTTTGTGTGATTCTAGGACTTTCTTCTTTTCATTCAGGTTATATACATCTGGGAGAGGGATAATCATCCAAAATTTACAATAAACTCAAGAAGTTAGACACTAACAGCTCAAATAACACAATTAGAAAATGGGGTACAGAGCTAAACAGAGAATTCTCAACAGAGGAATCTCTAATGGCCGAGCAGTGCTGAAAGAAATGTTCAATGTCTTAGTCATCAGGAAAATGCAAGTCAAAATGACTTTGAGATTCTACCTTACATCCATCAGAATGGCTAAGATTAAAGACTCTAAGGACAACCCATGCTGTCGAGGTTGTGGAGCATGGGGAACAGTCTTCCTCACATCTGGTTGGGAATGCAAACTCATATACAACCACTCTGGAAATCAATTTGACAGTTTCTCAGAAGATTGGGAATACTTCTACCTCAATATTCAGCTATACCACTCCTGGACATATACCAAAAGATGCTTCACCATCCCACAAGGACACTTGCTGAACTATGTTCATAGCAGCTTTATTTGTAATAGCCAGAAGCTGGAAACAACCTAGATGCCTCTCAACTGAACAATGGATACAGAAAATACGGTATATCTACACAATGGAATACTACTCAGCCATTAAAAACAAGGATACTAGAAAATATCATCCTGAATGAGGTAACCAGACCCAAAAGGACATCCATAGTATGAACTCACTGATAAGTGGATATTAGCCATAAATTAGAGGATAACCATGCTGTAGTTAACAGACCCAAAGAAGCCAAATAACAAGGACAGCACAAGGGCGGATGGTTGAATCTTTCTTAGAAGGAGAAACAATATAGATATTGAAGGTCAATGGAAGAAGGGAACTGGGTGGAAGAGGGAAGGGTGAGGGGAGTGGGGCAGGGGGGTCATATATAGGGAGAGCAGAGGAGAAAGAAGGGAGATTAACTGGGGGATGGGAGCAATCTCTAGGACCAGAGACCTAGGATGGAGAGAGGCCCCAGAGGATGTGTGGGGTGACTCTAGTTAAGACTTCTACCAGTGGAGGATACGGATCCTGAAGTGGCCATTTCCTGTAGCCAGGCAGGACTCCCTGTAGAAGGATAAGGACAGCAACCCACCCACAAAGTCTTCGACCCAAACTGTGTCCTGCCTACAAGATGTGCAGGGACAAAGACAGAGCAGAGTCTGAGGGAATGACCAACCAATGACTGCCCCAAATTGAGATCCATCCTGTGGGCAAGAACCAGTTGCTAACACTATTAATGACACTCTGTTATGCTT
>NC_034613.1:33539294-33553983 GCF_900095145.1 Mus pahari | reverse complement strand
TCTCTCTCTCTCTCTCTCTCACACACACACACACACACACACACACACAAGCAGGTTAACAATGGGAAAAAGAAATAGCCCACTGTAAGTATTTATGGAGTTAACGACTTCAAAAGCGCCCCATGCCACGTTTGACAAATCAAAGCAGCATCAAAAAGCTGTCAGTCTCTGTAAGTAATAGCATCGTTTTACTTGAAGAAGCTCGACCCAAATCTAGCTAGGGCTAATTCGAGTTAAAGAGGAAGATTTATAGGAGTGGTGTGGTAAGTGGTGAACTGTAAATGTTTACCAAGTACCTCTTCATAACTAAAAACCTCTGATGGGTGGTATTTGTTGATTTTCATCATTGAAATACTGTCACTGTAGCTGATCACTTGTTCTCAGTGTGACTGTGTCAGAAAGCTTTCTGTCACTATGACAAAAGAGCTCAAAAAAAATCAGCTATACATAAGCAAAGCATGTTTTTGACTCATGGGCGACATAAATGACCTCATCAGATCTTCACAACAGCCCTGCTAGAATGGCATTGCTCTCTTAAACAGAGAGACTGGCACAGTTAAGTGTTAGACTTGTTTAATGGCCAAAATCCTTGGCAGAGCTAGCGTTCAAATTTGAAAGTATATAAACGGTGTTAAAAAACTAAAGCATGTAGTGGTTGCCTCTGGATAGGGGAATTATGGGATTTTGCTGTTTTCTCTCTGCTTAGTTTTTCTACTCTATAATTAAAAATCCGGGACAACATATTCATGAGGATATGCTGACAGGATCTATGATGCTTTTCTTCAGTGTTCAGTGGCTTTGTTGCTCCCAAGTATTCTGAAAGAGTTTCTAGAAAACCCATTCTGGAGAGATTTGGCTTCATGGGTGAGTGTGACTATGAGAATCTGAGTGCTGACCCAAGAACCCACACCAATCTGAATGTGTTCGGACTTGCCTGCCGTGCCAGCACTCCCGTAGTGAGATGGGATGAAACAACAGGAACATCCATACAAGCTGGTGTGTGGGGTAGACAAAAGCAAAACTTTGTTCCCAAAACAGCAAAGCAGAGACTGGACAGAAAGAGAGATGGCAGTACATCAATCTTGCTTCAGACATGAGATCAGTTCTCAGCACCAATATCAGTGGCCCTCAACTGCCTGTAACTCCAATTCCAGGAGAGCTGATGCCATATTCTGGTCTTCTCAGGCACTGCATGCAGGCATTGTGTGAGCACTTGCACTGGTACACACATGCACACTCACTCACACAAACACACGGAGAAACATTTATACACACAAAATAATATTTAAAAAATAAAATTGAAGTTAAAATAAGTATAACTTCACCTTTCACTTTGATATCAGACTTAACCAAAGTGAGATCTTGTAATTCCCAGTCCATTTCTGTTATGTTGCACAACCACCTCTTCCTTCTCCCTTTTATCACTTTCCCCCCCCCCCAAAGAAGAAAGTTTTCCTGGTGAAGCTATCTCTTTCAGCTATCTCCTTCTGGGGTCTAATTTTCACTCAGTCTACAAATATTGGTTGAGCACTTATGTACCAGACATGATGAGAGACACAGAGCTAGAGCTAGATGCAAATCTAATCCCTACTAGAAAAGTTTATAATCTTTCCCTACCTTATCTCTGCAGATGTTCTCAAATCTTATATTCAGCCTGGATATTTTCCAAGGCATCAAATGCTACTATTTCTACTGTCTCTGATAAATGGAGCAGTGGCTCCTCTGAAGAGATCTACATCTCCAACTCTAAAAACTGTGAATAACATTGGCAGTGGTGGCGCAAGCCTTTAATCCCATCACTTGGGAGAAAGAGACAGGTGGATCACTGATTTTGAGATTCAAGGATAGCATGATCTCCAAGACTACCAGAGCTACTCATACCAATGGACAGAAGCAGCTGACCCCTGTTGTTGAATTAGGGAAGACTGGAAGAAGCTGAGGAGAAGGGCAATTCTGTAGGAGGACCAGCAGTCTCAGTTAATCTGGACCCCAAACAGACAGCATACACAAGCTGATATGAGGTTGGGCCCCCAACACACATACAGTAGAGGACTTCCAGGTCTGTGTTCATTCAGAGATGATGTACCTAACCCTCAAGAGACTGGAGACCCCAGGGAGTTTAGAGGTCAGGTGGGGTGAGGGATGGAGGCTCCAATGTGGAGACGGTGTGGTTGGGGAGGAGGTGTGGGATATGGAGCAGTCAGAGCATGAATGGGGAGGGGTGGGGAATGAAATATGTAGTATAAAAAATTAATTACAAATAAAATTAAGATTAAAAAAGAAAAAGAAAACCCCATCTCAAAAAAACAAAAACAAATAAAAATCCGTGAATATTGCCTTGTATGGAAAAAAGGTGGTAGTAGATATGACTAAAATTCTTGAGACCGAATACTATCCTAGATTTATCTGTGTGTGCATGATATAATCACAAGTGTCCTTAAAACAGAAAGGCTAAAGGAGCTTTGTCACAGAACAGGAAGAAATATAACCATAGAGACAGATGGCAGTATTGTTGTGGCTAACTAAAGAATCCTGGTAGCCAATAGAAGCTGAACTAGATAAAGGAAAAATTCTCTCCTGGAACTTCTAGAAGCAGCTAAGCCAGAAGGTACCCCAATTTTAGTTCCCTTGTGTCTCATTTTTGAACAGCCATCCTCCAGAATTGTTAAATGATGAATTTCTGGGGTTTTTTTAGCCAGTATATCTCTACCACGTGTCCTTTATCACATACACACCCTGAAGGGGAAGCAGATAAGTCGGCAAAAAGTAGATTGTTCACTACTGAATAGCTCATGGGTCATGTCCAGTGACTCCAACATGACCCATGAGCTCACTCACTCTCAATTATTTGTATTCTACCAATAGATAAGAGAGCTAAATTTCAGAGGGTGGGCTTCCCATTACACTATCCAAACTATGTTTTTCTGTGTTATCAGGGTATGAATTATTCTGCCATTTTGAATCATTGTAGTTTCAAAGTATGCTTGACATATATCTCCTCCTTCACTTTAGAGCCATTTCTTCTTCAAACTTAGATGATACTTTACAGTTCCTTATGCTCTATGATTTACTCAAACTGGCCTTTTAGTTCCATCATTATTATACTATTATAGCGTGGCACACAGTTCATGCCCAGTAACTGATGCACACACATGGGTACTTTGTGAGTCAGTACCTTTGTCCCAATGATCTGGATGCAGCCAACAGCCACAGGGTACAGCTGTGCATAAGAACAGGTGAATGAATGAGAGGGTTGTTTACTCTGCTTTCGAAGTTCTACTTAATTGGATGTGGTCTAGACAGCTCAGATCATATTTAAGAATGTGGTATCCGTAGTTGAATGAAATTCACTTCTGCCTCAAAACTCACCCGTCCCTGAATTCAGAAGCTTGGCTTTATTTAGATTTATTTTATTTTGTATGTATAAGTGTTTTTCCTGCAATGCATGTATGTGTTCTACCTGGTACCAACAGAAGTGTTCAGAACTGAGTCCAGGTTATCTGCAAGAGCGGCCAGTGCTCTTAACCTCTGAGCCATCTCTCCAGCCCTTGAACTTTTTCTTTTCTTTTTTTCTCTTCTCTTTTCTTTTCTCTTTTCTCTTTTCCCTCTCTTCTCTTCTATTCTCTTCACTTCTGTTCCTTCCTTCCTTCCTTCCTTCCTTCCTTTTCTTCCTTCCTTTCTTTCATTTTTACATAAGCAAATGAGGCTTAATGAAATGAACAAAAATGCTCAGGTCACCAAGCCAAATAGTTCACTCCTTCAACAATGCAAAGAATCCTGACTGACTGTTGACGCTGCCCATCAAACTCTGAGTGGAATGTTGGGAACACAATGAACAACTGAGACAAACATAAGCCCTCCCCTTCGTGACATTTTTCACATAATGGGAAAGACACAGGACAAATTTGGGTGGTTGAAGCAACACGGGTGTGGGGGAGGGCCTCAAATTGCCTTGGAAACCATAAAGGAAGACTCATGAGAGCGTAGAGGAAATGAACAGCCGGATTATTAGCTGAAATGCCAGCACAGCTGAGGAGAGAAAGTGGTTTGGCTGTTAACCCAAACAGCAGTTTCATGACCTAAATGATATTTATAATTCCAAGGAGAAGAAAGGAAGGCAACTCCCAGGGCCATGACCCTGGTTCCAACATTCCTTTATACTTGGCTCTTTTCTTCCTGTTCCCAGGCATGGCAGAAGGCGCCAGAGGACAAACACTTCAGAACGTTCACTGACAACTGGTGGATTAAATCCTATACATTTGAACATGCAAGCATAAGGAATATTGAAGAGTTTTCTTCTGGTTTTACCAATGGCACCCAGAATTAAAGAGGTTGCCAGAACACAGATTAGCAACACACCTTTTGAGTAAGGTTTACAATGAGTTGAGGTGCACAACAGATTAATATGTACAGCCTAGTTTGGTTCACTAATGCAATGTATCGACAAATCTATTGTGTTAAAAACTAGTAATAATTTGAGGTTATTACATTCTGGAAATAACAAATTTGAAATGTGTAAATGTATATAATAGATTATATATATATGATACAGCTTGGGGTAAAACAATTACATTTTGATTACTCTTATAATTAAATTTTCTCTAGTTCCTCATTTTTGTTTCCATGAGAATATGCTTGTTTCCAGAGCTCTATGAACACAGGAGTACACACTTACTTGGAAGGGCCTGGACTGGCCTCGTTTGCCTGAAGGAGAAAGAAAACTGGAAACTTGTTTAGTATACAGAGGAACTGCATTTTCCTCAGCTGTTGTCACTGTTGCTACGACAGCACTGCCAGGCATTTGGAATTCATCCCCATCCCTGACATTGGTGGGTGAGGCTTGTCTGAGCATAACACAGTGTGTTCAAAAGAACACTGTTGCAGCCTTGATATGGGATAGCATCTAAGCACTTCACTCACTAAACCTGCTAAGGCAGCAGCAGCAGCAACAACAACAACAGCAGCAGCAGCAGGTTTCCATTGGCATCCAAATGGAGGAACCAGATTCACCTCCCCTGTCCCCTGCTTCCCTCTTTCATCTCACTCTGGTGCAATTTTCCAAAGGTAAACATGTGGATGGAGTTTGCCAGAGTGTAGAAGTACAAATAAGACTGCCTCCTTGTGAGAACCCAAAAGGACCTGCAGAGTTATAGTGAGGGACTTTGCATAAAAAGGAGAGCTTTCCAAATCATGGGCTTTGACACACGGGAGAGCTTCCATGGATTATAAGTAGGGCAATAATCATTAATCTTCTCAGGGTTCAGGACAGTCAGAGGTCAAGGGGGTCAGAGTCTGCATACCAGTCACTCCCAGCTGTTTGCAATCTATTATGGATTTTCCCAAAGGGGTGATCATGGAGAACACAATCAGGAAATTTGCCTTCCTTTCTCCACAGTCATCCATATCTGAACGCACATGTGGACCTTACTACCCAACTGGTTCATGCCAATTATGTATAAGGAAGTGACCAACCAAAGGATGCCTACCTTAAGATATTTGAGGGCAGAGAGAGGAAAGGAACTGCTAATACCATCTCCCAATCCATGTCCTCACACATGTTATAGATTTCTATCTATTTGCTTCTGGTAGCAATATCCAAGCTAGCCACACAGTGGCCTGCATGTATCCTTTGCAAATTATTTGTTGCTGATGCAGCAGCAGATGCCCAACATGAAGACTCAGCTGTATTTATAACCCACTTGTATTCTCAGAAGACATTTCATCACAGTACTTATCAATGGAAGATAATAAAGTAGTATTAAACGTCTTTTAATTATGTTGTTTATGATACTGGGAATCAAACCCAGGGCTCTATGCATGTTAGATAGATGCTCTAACATGGAGCTTCAACTTCATCTCTATATCCTTTAAAGATAATTTTGCCCTGGGTATATATCTCAGTGGTAGAGTATTTGCCTAGGATAAACAAATCCTTATGTTCGATCTTCAGCACAGCATACACATATGAGTAAAATTTAGATTGGCATTTTTAACTGATTATAAAACATCATTTAGATTTATTTTTATCACCTACTTATGACAGTTTTTTTTAATCAATAGTGACAACAAAGTATCAGTATTGATAGGGGCAGCATCTAAGCATTTCACGCTTACCCAGTGATACAGAAACCACACTGAAGGAAGTAAGCACAAGTTGCTCATTAAACATTTTGAAGTATTTTACTTTTAAGTTTAGCACAAACTTTTAACCACTTTTAAGATATTTTATATTTTTAGTTATCACATGATTAAAATGTAATCTCACCATTAAGTCCAATATAAATATTCACAAGTTACCTCTGTTTTATTCAATGTACTTTTCATCCAACTTATTTTGATCTCATTCTTTTTTCCCTCCCTACTCCTCCCAGGTCTCTCCACTTTCTTACCACTGAACTCCATGTTCGTTCTCTCTCTCTCTCTCTCTCTCTCTCTCTCTCTCTCTCTCTCTCTCTCTCGTGTGTGTGTGTGTGTGTGTGTGTGTGTGTGTGTGTGTGTATGAGCAATATATATGTGGAGATATATATACACAAAACCAAAGAAAAACAGAACAAAAAATAAGACAAGAAATACACACACACACACACACACACACACACACACACACACACAAATGGTGTCTGTTTTATATTGCAGAACTACTCCTGGATATCCTGAAGTGTGGTTGATATACCCAGTCCCAGTGTTGCTCCATTGGGAAAAAAATGTTTTTTTTTTTCCTTTCCCAACAGGTATAGATTACCAGTAGCTTCTTGATTAGGGGTGAGACTCTGTGTGTCCACATCCCTTCTCAGGGTTGTGATTTTATCCAATTTGAAGCTGTGCAGAGCTTGAGTGTGCTGTCACAGTCTCTGCGTTGACACATACATTAGTCCTGTTGTATCTGATGGATGATGTTGCCTTGTGTTACACCATCTCTGTCTCTTACAGTCTTCCTGCCTCCTCCTCCATATACATCCCTGAGCCTTGAGGGGAGGAATCTGATAAGATATCCCATTTAGGGCTGGGTGCTCCCAAGTCTCTCGTTCTCTGCACATTGTCCAGTTTTGAGTCTCCATGTCAATTCCCTTTGACTGAAAGTAGAAGCTTCTCTGATGATGAGTCAGAGCAGAAACTCAATCACACCAAAAACCTGGATCTGGCAACTGAGACAGAGGCCATGGCAGAGTGCTGTTTAATGGTTTGCTCTCCATGGCTTGCTCGGCTTGCTCTTCCTGCACCTAGGATCAAATGCCCAAGTGTGGCACTATCCACAGTGAGCTGGGGGGCTCTTGCGCATCAATTACCATTCAAGAAAATGCACCACAGTCTTGCCCACTGGCTGATTTGTTAGGAGCGTTTTTTTTTTCTATTGGAGTCCACTCTTCCCAAATGACTCCTGCCCCTGTGAAGTTAAGCCAAAACTAGCCAGCATGTCCTTTTTGTTTCTGTTGCTTTACTGAATATCACAGGTGAGCTGGCCCACAAGCTTCTTAGGCAGTTTGTATTCCCACCTAGCATCTCGCTGTAGGAGCTGGAAGTACAGATGTGTGCCAGCACATTGACTTTCTACTTGGGTTCCAGGGAGTGAACTCAAGCCATCCGGCTTCTGGGGTATGATCTTTACCCACTGAGCCATCTACCAGCCCACAGTCACTTCTTAAGCCATTCAAGGTTTCAGTCAAAAACAACCATCATTATAAGTATGAGGTAATTATTCACAGTGCACAAATAATTTTATTTATCAAAGTATTCTATTTAGGATCTCTTTAGAAATTTAAATTTCCCTTGAACAGTAAATGTTTATTTGAAGATGATTTACCAAAGAATTCTGGAACCCTTAGATAAAGTAATTTTTTTTTCAAGACAGGGTTTCTCTGTGTAGCCCTGGCTATCCTGGAACTCACTCTGTAGACAACAATGGCCTTGAACTCACAGAGATCCACCTGCCTCTGCTCCCTGACTGCTAAGATTAAAGGTGTGTACCACTGTTGCCCAGCTAAGGGTAAGGTCTTTTGAGTTTTCTGTGCACCATGCCTATCTGAGGGTTTCAAGGTTCAAAATACAAACCAAGTGATAGGATCAGGAATCTGGGTTCTAAAAGGTTTATTGCTAGACACACCACTCAAATTGAAGATGCCAAAGTACAGGAAAGCTGAAGGTGATAAGGCATACTTGTAACATTAGTATCACAAGTTCAAAACTAGTCTGAGCTAGGAAGTGAAGTATAGTAGGCAGGCAGAAAGAAATAGAGACAGAGAATTAATTAGAATAAGTCTCAAAACTATCACATTAATTAGACAGAATTATAAGCTCACCCTCAAGGGCAGGGAGAGAATAATCCTACAGGGAATTTTCCCCTTCTAAGTTCTAGGAGGGGAACTATATAGTAGGAGGTTTGTTTGTTTGTTTGTTTTCTTTCCTAACAATTCTTAGCAGTTGGCATGTTTTTGTTTTGGTTTTTTTTGTTTTGTTGTTTTTGTTTGTTTGTTTGTTTTTCTGGTTTTTTGAGACAGGGTTTCTCTGTATGGTCCTGGCTGTCCTGGAACTTACTTTGTAGACCAGGCTGGCCTCGAACTCAAAAATCTGCCTGCCTCTGCCTCCCGAGTGCTGGGATTAAAGGCGTGTGCCACCACGCCTGGCAGCAGTTAGCATGTTTATACCTCAAAAATAATAACTATGACCCCAAAAGAACAGTATTCCTACAGAAATACTGTTGTAAAACTAAATCCAGCATTAGACTATGGCCTTTACACATTGGTAAACCCATCTCTATGACTGAAGCCAAGACTACATTTCTCTCACTTTCTCAAAAAGTTTTCGGGCTGGTGAGATGGCTCAGTGGGTAAGAGCACCCGACTGCTCTTCTGAAGTTCCGGAGTTCAAAACCCAGCAACCACATGGTGGTTCATAACCATCCGTAACAAGATCTGACTCCCTCTTCTGGAGTGTCTGAAGACAGCTACAGTGTACTTACATATAATAAATAAATAAATCTTTTTTAAAAAAAAAGTTTTCAAACCACTAATAACCAACCCATAGCCAAAATTTGTCACCTCTGCCCTCCATCTCCTTGAATATGACCTATCAATCAGTTTCTAGGGCACCTGCTGATCAATTGTTAAGTACTGAGCCAAAGAACTTGGAGGTTTTCAAAGGTGGTTGAAAACCACCTAGTCCTCATGGAAAGTATCCTTAAATTTTAAAAGAAAAACTTGGTATGAAGAAAAACTGCCAGACTGGGGAAATGTAGCTCAGTTTGGTAGTGTAGTGTGCTTGTTTGGACACACAAAAGCCCTGGGTTTGACCTCCTAGCACCAAATATAATCAGGCACAATAATGGTCCGTGCCTGCAATCCTAGCACCTGGAAGGTAGACACAGGAGAATTAGAAGTTCAAAGTTATTATTAGCTATTTACTGGGATCAAGGCCAGGCTGGACTACATGAAATCCTCATATAGTCTCATGAACATCTTAGATAGATAGATAGATAGATAGCTAGATAGATAAGATTAGATAATAGAAAATTCATAACTACAACTATTAAAAAAATAACCCTTCAGCCTAAAATAACCATTCAGCATGGATACAGTAATACATGTGGATAGTGCCAGGTAAGCAGGATGCAGTCTTATTTATTTATTTATTTATTTATTCATTCATTCATTTATGCATTCATTTATCTATCTATCTATCTATCTATCTATCTATCTATCTATCTATTTGGGGGCACATGGGACACAGCGTATTGTGGAGTCAGAGGACAAACTTACAGAAGTAAGTTCTCTCCCTCAACCATGTGGATCTCTGGGGTTGAACTCAGGTCATCAGACTCTGTAGTAAGTTACCTACTGAGACATCTCACTGGACCAGGAGTAGGCATTTTGAAATGGCAGAATCATACGATCCCAGGAATTTAAGGTCAGCCTGTGTAACACATAGAAAATCTATGTAAGGATGAAACAGCCTTATGGCTGAAGAGATATCTCAGGGGTTAAGAGCACTGGCTACTCTTCTACAGGATCCAGGTTTGATTCCAAGAATCCACACAGTGGCTAGCATCTATATGAAACTATAGTTCCAGGAGACCTGATTCCTCTTCTGGCATCCACTGGTATCATGTATGCAAGTGGTGCACAGATACACACAGACAAAACATCCAATACACATATAATAATTTTAAAACAAAAGATCTACAGCCAGGTGTGGTTATTAAATGCCTATAATCTCAGCACCTGGGAGCCAGAAGGTCATGATACTCCTCAATCTGGCCTGCATGACACATTAGTGGTCAGTCTGTGCTATATAGCAAAACCCTCATGACAAAGGTGAATGTCTTGGTTAGGGTTTTACTGCTGTGAACAAACACCATGACCAGGCCAACTCTTATAAATGAAAACTGGGGATGGCTTGTAGGTTCAGAAGTTCAGTTCATTACCATCAAGGCAGGAAGCATGGCAGCATCCAGGCAGGCATGGGACTGGAGAGCTGAGAATTCTACATCTTCATCCAAGGCAGACAGAAGACTGGCTTCCAGGCAGCTAGGATGAGGGTCTTAAAGCCTACACCCACAGTGACACACTTCCTCCAATAAGGACACACCTACTCCAACAAGACCACACCTCCAAATAGTGCCACTCCCTGGGCCAAGGATATTCAAACCATCACAGTAAGTTAAAATAAACAGACTTCAACTACAACGGCAATATCACTAATCCATCAGGTACAACTGATCCAAACCCTTCTGTTGTCTGTTGGGCCTTAAGTGTTTATACACAAATATGCTGCTTGCCTAGGGAAACCACAGCAAGAAGATCCCAAGATAATGCAAGTTATACCTCAGACAAATAGAAAAAAAATCATTAGTATCAGGACAATCCTTACACCAGGAAATAAAGGTCTTCCATTCATCCGCTCCTTTAGTCATTCCTTCACGAACATTTTACTAAGCCATATGCTAGGCCCTCAAGACAGCTATGGTCCTTGTCATTTCAGAGCTCACATTCTAATGAGGAGGCATGTAAAATGTACATAATGATACTATGAGGTTAGTGGTTTAGGCTGGAAGAAGACAGAGGGCTACAGCAACACAGAGGGAGAGGTCCCAGTCAGTGAACCGTGGGAGGTTCTGTGAAAAACTTTAGGGAGGCAGAAGGCTAAGGGATGGGCATGTGTTTTCCAGATAAATGAGGTGGAGAAAGACTGTTACAGGCAGAATGAGGAGTAAATGAAAAAGCTTAGTCAAGGATCTGGAGCGACGGCTCAGCACTTAGGGCCACATACTGCTCTCTCACAGAGGATCTTTGGTTCCCAGTACCCACATCAGGCAGCTCAAAACCACCTATAAGATTAGCTACAGGATATCTAATGCCCTCTTCTGGAGTCTATGGGCACTTGCACCATGTGCACAAACCCCTATGCAGATATACATATACACATAACTGAAAAAAAAAAAATAAACCCCAGAAAACACTTAACTGATGAACTAGAAAAAGAATATATAAGCCGGGCGGTGGTGGTGCACGCCTTTAATCCCAGCACTTGGGAGGCAGAGTCAGGTGGATTTCTGAGTTCGAGGCCAGCCTGGTCTACAAAGTGAGTACCAGGACAGCCAGAACTATACAGAGAAACCCTGTCTCGAACCCCCCCCCTAAATAAATAAATAAATAAATAGAAAAAGAATATATATCAGGATCTTAGAGAGAAAGAAATGGGAGACCAATGAGAAGTGAAACAGAAATAATCAAGAAACAAGGATTGTAAGAGCCTTGAAAAGTGTGCACTTTTCTGCTGCAGTAAGAAAGTGCCAGAAACAACCATCTCTCCCCAACGCAGTAGCAATATTTATTTTACAGTCCATTACATTCTTCTACTTTCTTATTTTGAAGCATTAAAATTAATATTTGTAATTGAAAGAATCTCTTTAAAAAGATCAATCTTACTAATCTTACTGTTTTGGAACCTGATAGTCTGCTTCCTGGGAGTACAATGTATTATTTTTCTTTTCTTTTTCTTATTATTTGAAACAAATTTAAATTTAAATATATTTTGATCATCTTCTTCCCATTCCCCAAGTCCTTCCAGATCCTCTTCCTATTCTCCCCATCCAACTTTAAGTTCTTTCTCAAAAACCAAACAAAACCCAATACAAGTCCCCACCCTCAAAGAAAACAAAATAATACATGACCCCCTAATATAACCAAATAAAAACACACTCGCACAAAAAGCTTCAGAATCCATTATATTTTAGTCAATTGCTCATTAACATGAGGCCTGTCCTGCAGTGGTTGATACAGCCAGTGTCATTTCATTGGCAAAAACTTATTTCCCCTCTCTCAGCTCCATTATTAACCTTTACCCTGGCGGCTAGGTCTACATCCATCCATTCATTCATTGTAAACCATAGCAAAATAAAATACAATAAGATAGAATAAAAACTATCACATCGAAGTTAGACAAGACAAACCACCAGAAGGAAAGAACCCAAAAGAAGCCAGAAGAATCAGAGGCCCACTCATTTGTACACTCAGGAGTCCCATAAAAACGCTAGTCAGAAGTAATATATTCATAGGGGACCTGATGCAGATGCATGCAACCCCTATGCATGCTCTCTCAGTCTCTGTGAGTTCATATGAGCATTGATCATGCTGATTAAAAGGCCCTTGTGTTCTTGGTGTCCTCCATTCCTTCTGGCTCTTACACTCTTCCTGTTTCCTCTTGCACAGGAGTCCCTCATCTTTGAGGGGAAGGATTTGATGGAGACATCCCATTTAGGACTTAGTATTCCAAGTTCTCTCACTATCTGAGTAATGTCTACTTGTGGGTCTCTGCAAGTGTTCCCAATTGCTGTAGGAGAAAGTTTCTCTGATGATGATTGAACAAGGCACTGATCTATGTGTATAGCAGAATGTCAATAGGAGTCATTTTATTACTAATTTTTTTTAAGGCCAGTATTATTTGATGTCCTATGTCCATGACCTATGTAGTTTCAGGTTCTTGGTCACTCAAGCAGAGTCAGGTATGGGTTCCATCTCACGGAGTAGGCCTTAAGTCACATCAGACACTGGCTCATTATGCCCACAAGTTTTGTGCCACCATTGCCCTAGTATATTTTTCAGGTATATGAAGAGCTTGGTATTTACATTTCTCTTTTGACAGTGTGCAGAGTACCCTCCTGTAGCAAAGACACTGGAATGTGGAAGTGAAGGCTCCATTTAGGTACCAGCTTGACATCTCCATGTTAAATGACTGGTATATGTGTTGTCTTCAGCAATGGGGCCCTGCTATCAGTTTGTGGAGAATAATATATAGTATTGGCAGCAGCCTAGGTTGTTTGGGGATTTCCGTGGGGCTCCTTTGGCCAACAACTCAAATAAGTTAAACAAGATTAAATGCAACTCAATCCCAGTACTAGAAGTATCGTTTGGTGACAGGAGATAGGCAGTTGCTACTCTGTGTGCCCCATTATTTGTTGATTTCATTTAGATCACCTTCATGTATGTATACATTTTAGAAGTTTTTTAAGATGTTAGATATCCATACTACTCCTCAAATGCTCCTTAAGTTTAGCTGTCTCTACCCACATTCCTTCCCACATCTTTCTTATTTCTTTCTTTCTTTCTCTCTTTCTTTCTTTTTCTTTCTTTCATCTCTATTTATTTATTTATTTATTTATATTCTTCTCTCATCCTAAATGTAATTTCCCCTCCCTTCCCCTTTCTCTCCAGCCTCTTCCTCCCACCTCCTCTCTCCCCCATCACCATCCCCTCCACCTCCCATCAGAAAAGAACAGGCCTCCCAAGGACAACAACCAAACACTGCATAACAAGCTACAGTAAGACCGGGCACCTTCCATCACATTAAGGCTGGACAAGGCAGCCCTGTAGGAGAAAAAGGTCACACAAGTAGGCAAAAGTGTCAGGGATAGCCCCTGCTCCCACTGTTAGGATTCCCACAAGAACACCGAGCTACTCAGCCACAACATATAGGCAGAGGACCTAGGTCAGACTCCTACAGACTCCCTGTTCTCTGTGAGTCCCCAGAGTCCCTGTCAGTTGATTCTGTGAGCTATGTTCTTGTGGTGTTCTTTGTGGGAAGCCACATAACACCATTACAAGATGGCGCTGGCTACTACTGGCCACCGCCCATGTATTTCGGGTAAACAACCAATGTGCACAGGTACGAATGGGTTTCACGCCAAGTCACAGCCTGTCCCGGGGCATGCAAATTAAGGACTGAAAGCAGAACCAATCAGACATGGCCCACCAGTTGTAGGCCTATAAAAGCAGCGCTAGTTCTAGGGCTCGGGGTCTTTTGCCACAGCAATCAAGCTCTCCCAATAAACGTGTGCGAAAGAATCCTGTTGTGCGACGTCATTCCTTTTTGGCGAGGCAGTGCACTCGACAAGTAGTGCTGAAATCCAGGAACCATGAACATCTGCAGGCATGAGTGAGGACCCCCTGTTACAGGGAGGATTCAGAACTGCATTACGGGGAGATGAAAAAAGAAGGTTCCTGAATAAACTGCTGAGAGAAGAACTGGTGGTTGTGTAAAGTTCAGAACTTTCAGCAGTCAGGGCTGGCAGGGTAAGTCCGTGATAAGTGGGACTTACAACCCCAGGAGTTTGGGGAAGGACCTCGGGGAAGCATAGAGGTTAAGGATCCCGGAGCAGGGACGAATTTAAAGGTTCTCGGTAAGGAGACATATCATG
>NC_034613.1:33534438-33539283 GCF_900095145.1 Mus pahari | reverse complement strand
CCACCGCCCGTGTATTTCGGGTAAACAACCAATGTGCGCAGGTGCAAATGGGTTTCACGCCAAGTCACAGCCTGTCCCAGGGCATGCAAATTAAGGACTAAAAGCAGAACCAATCAGGCATGGCCACGCCAGTCCTAGGCCTATAAAAGTAGCGCTAGTTCTAGGGCTCGGGGTCTTTCACCTCAGCAATCAAGCTCTCCCAATAAACGTGTGCAGAAGAATCCTGTGTCATTCCTTGCTGGCGAGGCAGGCGCTGACAGTTCTTGACCTCTCTGGTTCCTCCAATCCTTCTTGCCTCCTCCACAGGACTTCCTGAGCTCCACCTAATGTTTGGCTGCATCTGTTCCCATCTGTTGTTGATGATTGTACTAGACTCTGGTACCAGCACCCTCTGTAGGAAGGCCAAACTGCAGATCAAAAGGTTTTGTGGGGGCTGGAGAGATGGCTCAGTGGTTAAGAGCACTGACTGCTCTTCTGAAGGTCCTGAGTTCAAATCCCAGCAACCACATGGTGACTCACAACCATCCATAATGAGATCTGACTCCCTCTTCTGGAGTGTCTGAAGATAGCTACAATGTACTTACATATAGTAATTTTTTTTATAAAAAAAAGGTTTTGTGGCTGGGTTAGTATCCCAGTCCCTACTACACTTGAAGTCTTACCTGGTTGCAGAAGATGTCTAAATCAGGCTATATATCCCCCTTTACTAGGAGTCTTTGTTAGGGTTCTCTCATAGATTCCATGGAGGAATGCAAGGGAGATTCCTTCCCCTTGCATTAGGTTTCAGCCTTGCCATCTAAACGCCCACCCCCAATTCTAGTCATTTCTCTCCACCCCCAATTCTAGTCATTTCTCTTAGCATTTTCTCCCCCACCCCACCGGAATGACTTTTCCACCAGAATGATAGTTCGTTCTGTTGAGGATGTGGAGCAATGAGAACACTCCTCCACTGCTGGTAGGAGGGAAAACTTCTACAGTCACTTTGAAACTCAATTTGGTGGTTTCTTAGAAAATTGGGAATAGTTCTACCTCAAAACCCAGCTATACCACTTCAAGGCAGATACCCACAAGGACACTTGCTCAACTATGTTCATAGCAGCTATTATTAATAGCCAGAAACTGGAAACAACCTAGATGTCCCTCAACCAAAAAAATGAATTTAAAATATATGGTACATTATACAATGGAGTATTTTGCAGCTGTTCAAAACAATGAAATCATAAAATTTGCAGGTAAATGGATGGAACTAGAAAAAAGAATCATCCTGAGTGAGGTAACCCAAACCCAGAAAGGCAAACATAATATGTACTCATAAATTGCTATTAACTGTAAAGTAAAAGACAGTCATGCTATTCTACAGCCCTAGAGATGTTAAGTAGCAAGGAGGGCTTAAGGGAAGGGAGCAGGGTGCAAGGATCTCCCTGGGAATGGTAAATACAATAGATTTCAAGGGAGAATTGGAGGTGGGTCAGGGAGTAGGAGGGATCCCTCCCACATTTTAAAATGTGAACAGGTTTATTTTGACTCACAGATTTAGAGATTTAGCCCATCATTAGTCAATTTGTTGCTTATGAATTTGCATCAAGCCAGTATATCATAGTGGAAGTGTGTTGGTGGATGGAGCAAGTTGCTCACATCACAACCAGATCCGAAAAGAGAGAGAAAAAAAAAGGAACTGTATTGAAAAGGTCAGCTCAGGAATTTTGGAAATTTACACCAGACCCCTCCCCTCCTGGAATAGAAAGGTCATAGGGTACTTAGGCACCCCTCCCCTCTGGAAGGGAGAGGATAATTACATTCCTCAGACCACAGTGGGGACTGACCACCTGCAGATAAGGGAAGCCCAGAGCTTGAAGACACATTCCACATTCCTCATGGCAGAGGGGCCGTTCCCCCACCCTCCATCCCCTGCAGCCAAGGAAAGCCCTTGCTACTTCATTCTCTAAGGACCAATCAGTTTAAAAGTGTCACTGTTCTGCCAATCAAACTGTGCCTAGTGGCTGGTGCTCTATTCTACACCTGAAAGCTGTATAAAAAAGGGCCGAAAGGGCTGCCTGGGGATGCCACCTCTCCTTCAGGTGCAGGACGACCCCAATGCGTTGGATTGCATCGATCCCAGGCTCTGAGTTGTTCACTCAGGGGGTCCCTGGTAAGATAAGGCTCACCAGAGTCTTATAATATTACCACTAGTCCCTTTGAGGTCATGTCCCCAAGTGACTCAAACTCTCCACTAATACCCATCTCTTAATGGTTCCACTATCTCCTAGCAGTGTCAAACCAACAACCACATGGACCTTTGGGGTTCTCAATCTAAATTATAAAATAAATGGCACAATTGGAATTTGAACTTTATCCTAAAGGCAATAGACAGTTTCAGCAGAGAAACATCAGTGGTTTTACATCCTAGAGAAATGAGTCTGATTTTATGAAGAAAGGAGGAGAATAAAAGGGAGCTCAGAAGCCACCATGGGTAATTCAAGCCAGAGGCAATGGTAATCTCAGAGAGGATGCTAGGTGGGATAAGAGATTGAGAAAATTAGATGAACTTGAAATGTATGTCTGGAGTGGATTTTGTAGAGTTTGTAGAGATTTGTAGAGTTTATAGAGATTATATGAAAAGAAGAAAGAGGGGATTGCTAACTTTTCAAGTCTCTGTCTTGAACAGTGAAGAATATATTGTAGATACTTTTAATCAGTGGGATGAGTTTTTTTTTTTGGATCTTTTTTTTAAAGATTTATTTATTTATTATATGTAAGTACACTGTAGCTGTCTTCAGACACTCCAGAAGAGGGCGCCAGATCTCGTTATGGATGGTTGTGAGCCACCATGTGGTTGCTGGGATTTGACTCAGGACCTTTGGAAGAGCAGTCGGTGCTCTTACCCGCTGAGCCATCTCACCAGCCCGGGATGAGTTTTTAAAACACATAGGATCTTTTCTGTTTTGATTTGATATTTGTGTTTGGCATTACTGAACCTAGGTCCTCAAACCTGGTAGGTTCTACCACATGAGCAAATAGCTCAGTGGTAGAGCTATATGCTCAGCTGCAAATCTTCTGTATAGTCAGAACATTAAAAAGGTAGCTTTGATGAAATGTAAGGCTTAAGAGCTTTGAAATTTTTGATAATAAAAGTTGAGAAATATTTACAAACTATAAGCACAGAGCTTAGAAAATGGAAATGTAACTTTGACTATAGTGCCAGCTATTCCTTTATAGTAAAAGGATTTGAGAGAACCCTTGAATGGGCCTTTCAATTTCATATATGCAAAGCAAAATCTCTCCTTTATTCTTGATGGAAACTGAATGAAATGCCTTTAGATTGATGAACCAAGTTCTCTTTGGTAATATAAATTGTTGCAAAATTCATTTTGCATAGTTCAAATAGAATTGCCTATGTTTTTGCAGAACTTTTTGCCCTAGGGAACTCTGTCATGTTTTATAACTACTGCTTATTCTTTAGAGAAATGTCTTGCCCAATTTGACTGATCACACAGAGAAAATGATGAATTGAACTAGGAGCAGAATGCAGGACTGGTGTTAATGTTAAGCAGTAGAGACTGAATTAAATACTAGCTTCCCGACTCTAGTCATTGAGGACTAGCTTATTCAGACACTCCTATTAAACCTTCCTAATGCATTGATCCCTTAATCCGTTTGTCATGTTATACTGATCCCCAATCATAAAATTATTTTTATTGCTACTACGTAATTGTAATTTGCTGCAGTTGTGAATCATCGTGTAAATATCTGTTTTCTAATGGTCCTAGGAAACCCCTGCGAATGGTCATTGTACCCCAAAGGGCTCGCAACCCTCAGATTGAGAACAACTGTATTAAACTAACAAAAGTTGACTGAAACACAAAAATCACCATCTTTTTTATAAGATTTTGAAAGTGCATGCGTGTGCGTATGTGTGTGTGTGTGTGTGTGTGTGTGTGTGTGTGTGTGTGTGTACCATATACCCACAGAGGTCAGAAAAATGAAATAGATCCCCTGGAACTGGAGTTACAGGCAGTTATGAGCTAGCATGTGGGTTCTGGGAACAGAACCCAGGGATCCTGCAAGATCATGAAGTGCTCCTAACCCTTCTGCCTCCAAAGTCATCATCTTAAAAGCATGAAAGTCCTGGCAAGACTTCATAAGGTAACAACGTGTGTGTGTGTGTGTGTGTGTGTGTGTGTGTGTGTGTGTGTGTGTGTGTGTGTGAAGGCACATACCCAGTATATGTGTAGAGATCAGAGGACAATTTTCTGGAGTCACTGCTTCCTTTCCACCGTGGGATCTGAGGATCCAACTCAGGTTGTCAGGTTTGTGGGGCAAATGCTATTATCTGCTGAGCCCAAGATAACTATTTACCAGAAAGCCAAATAGCTCTAAATTAACTTTTCTTTGAGGATTTCTGACAATACTTAATTTTTGAATTTTTATTTAGAATAATTCACAATTGACAAGAGGATAGAAGTCAATGGCTAGAGTTCTCACAAATAGGAGAGCCTCTTCTAAATAAACTAAAATCCCCAAATGTTATGCCTCCAGGAAAAGAATGAACCAGAACAGGGAGAGTCATCACATAGGGTTAGAGCCCGTGTGATTCTCTGAGTTGTTCAGGAAACTGTAAGCCTTGAACTGTGAGTAAAGCAACGTCACATTGCAGGTGCCTTTGAGAACCTAGCAGAAACAAGCATGTAAGCTCTTTAGGTGATGATGCCTCTATCCTTGAGCCATAAGTGTCCTTCAGAACATTGTTTTTTGTTTTTTTGTTTTTCGAGATAGGGTTTCTCTGTGTAGCCCTGGCTGTCCTGGAACTCACTTTGTAGACCAGGCTGGCCTCAAACTCAGAAATCC
>NC_034613.1:33499819-33534073 GCF_900095145.1 Mus pahari | reverse complement strand
AAAAAAAAAGAAAAAAAAAAGAAAAAAAAACCCAAAAAGACCTCCAGATATTTCAGATAATGGAATTGATAACAAGACATAGACTAGGGATTAGTTATGAAATATGCCTACAACAACAGAATTTAAAATAAGCTTGATGAAATCTGAAGAAAATGCGAAAGTATGAGAAGTAACATCAAAAGTTTTAAAAGGAACCAAATCAAACATAGAAATAACAAAAATAACTGAAGTTTAAAACCCAATAGTCTAGTAGTTAAGTGTTAACTTTTTTCTGGTCAGAAAGGCAAATTGATGAGCCAAAAGCTGGGTCAGAACAAATTTTCTAATATTGGAGAGATACAACTGATGAAAAATATGAATGAGTAACTGTGGAATATAGTTGATGTTACAACTGTCAAGATTTGCTATTAGTAAGAAATGGTCTATATTTATAACTGGAGACAGTTTGTCTTGCAAACCAATGCTACAGGGGTCTTTTTTTTTTATATGAACAACAGGTATAATAAAATATAATCTATTTTTAGCAAATATAGGTTTTTCTTTTGTTTATCACATGCAGTTATTGGATTCAGTTCTATTAAAAATGATACAACTGACTTGAATTTTATTAAAGTTTTTTCCAAGTAATTATTTCTTCATAATTTCAATTTTAAAAATAAATGTTGCTCTTTCTTATCGTTTGAGATAGGTTCTTACCATGTAGCTCTATGTGCCCTTGAGCATGTGGTTATCCCCGTCCTCTGCTTCTTGAGTGCTGGGATGTGGATGTAGTGATACACAGACAGGGTGTCCCACCACACTGAGTTCAAATGTTTTCCTCTAGCATTTCCACTATCTGTAACTACCATCCAATCTTATCAAATCAAAAGCAGATGATAAAGATATGATTGGTCTATGTTCAAACCAGCAACAAAACCCCATGATTTCATTGTGTTTCATCTGGATGTATTTCTTAGAAGCAAAAGCTTATCTGGATACATTTCTTTTACCAAGTAATCCCAGAAAATGTAGGCTCTGAGTTATTTCCATTCTCTAACACTGTGTTTCAACAGCTGAGAAGAGATAAGCTGTAGCTTTGTATACTTCATTTTCACAGAGTGGTCCAGTAGGATGGGCTGGTCATCCTAGAAACGTCAGGGATTAGAGGGGAAGCCATGGGATGTAGTGAGAGCAGGCCTGTGCATGGTGCACTGTTCATGCGCTGTTTTGTTTTTCTTTCTTGTTTTATAGCTTGTTTTTGTAACCTACCAGTTTACACTGTCACAGAATAATTAGAACTAAGGCCTATGCATTTTACCTGCTGATGCCCAGACTCTTTCATATGGTAACCCTGATTTCATCCATCTGAAATACAGTCATGTAAATCCTGCTGTTCTTACTGTATCTTACAGTGAACACCATGGAACACTATCTACACAGCAGGATCCCTTCCAGCCACAGTAATCTCTGGGGACTAGAAGGATGAGGCTACCTGGAGGGCTGACTTTTCAGACTGAGCTAGAGTATTGTGGGGCTCCAGGTTTCTTCAGTACACTCCCAATTGCAGAAAGCATACGGGACAGTCACTAAAGAAATCTGTGGAATAAATGACTCAGAAATGACCAAGGACAATGAGATGGTATAACTCAGTCCACACCTACAGGTGCAAACACAGGCTCTGAAAACACTGTTGTATGGTATGGTAACAATTTTCTGAGAAGTGTCTCTTGTACCCCACCTTCACAAATTAAACTTTTACTTAACCTTGTAACCACAAGAATCATAATGCCCTGAGTACTCAGCTTGTCTAAATTAAACTTACCTTTAAGAAAAAACATTGTAATCTATCTTACTAAACCTTGGACTCACCTTGTAATCAACTTATACACACTAAGCTTAATGGACTACTTTAATCTTAAATTACATTACCTATATCTCCCTTGTGATCCTGATCCAGAAGTGTGTGTGTATGTGTGTGTGTGTGTGTGTATGTGTGCATGTGCGTGTGCACGTGCACGCATGTGTGCTACACAAATGTTTTGTGGTAATTAACTCTAATATCATTGCTGAAAACTATCATGTTGAAAACGATGTGTATCTAACAATTAATGTTGGAAGGAGCACAACTTCTTCCTTGGAAAACTGGTAAAATATTAAGAAAAAGTTTGGCATTCTTTTTTTCAAGCCATGCTTGATGGTTCAATGGAGTCCTTCATTAAGACATTCAGGTTTCTAGTAGGTACTCCAGGAGTTGGTCACTTTAATGTGGCATCACCATAGCATGGGGTTTTATTTAAAGCCACGACCTGGTCAATACCCATCAGTTGACATTTTAAACATGCACCCAAGAAAATGTACCTAGCATGTGTGATGCCCTAGGCTCCACACAGTGCCATGAAACAAAGAAAACAGCAAATGTACAGGTCGATGATTCACCAAAGAATGATACCACAGACTCAAATAGTAAAGAGTGATTTTATTCTGCAGAACACCAGCATGCTGGGGTCTCCCACTAACAATCCAGTGAGCTTGCAGGTCTGATTTAAAACACATTAGAGGAATCCTAGGGTAGGTGAGCTTTGTCTTACTCTTATCTCTAGGCATTCTAGAACCATTACTGGGGTGTGGTGGTTGGAGACTGTTGTTGAGGGATTCCCGGAGTAAGTAGCATTCCATTATTGGGGCGTGGGAACTGGCTGGAAACTGCTGACCCATTGTCCTTGTTTTAGGCCAGGTGGTGGGGCAGCTTCTGAGGCCTGAACTTGCCTGGACTTGCCTAGTCCTGAACTGCCAATGTGAAGGCTTTCATGGAGTCATGCTAGCCTTCTCTCAAAAACAAGAGCAAAACCAAAATCTAAAAAACAACAACAAAATGAAACAAGCAAACAAAACTGTATCTTCCTTGTGGATGTGATTTATCACACTTGAAACCATATTTAAACTACTTTTCTGGGGAAAACAAAAGGATTGCATATACTTAGTATATACATCATGATAATTTTGAGATTAAATATATGTCCATATCACCGTTATCTGCCTTCGTACTATATGAGGTAAAACAAACATCAATGAAGTTGAGTCATTAATAAAATGGACATTAGGGGCTGGTGAGATGGCTCAGTGGGTAAGAGCACCGGACTGCTCTTCCAAAGGTCCTGAGTTCAAATCCCAGCAACCACATGGTGGCTTACAACCACCCGTAACAAGATCTGACGCCCCCTTCTGGAGTGTCTGAAGACAGCTACAGTGTACTTACATATATAAATAAATAAAATCTTAAAAAAAAAATAAAATGGACATTAGAAGAAAAGGTAAGTAGGGCTGCTAGAACTTAATTCCTGTACTACAGGGTCCCCTGCACTCCCTTGACATGTTGGTATTCTTTCTCACTGGCCCATCTCCTTACCTCAGGAGATCTGAGACAATGTTTCTTCTTTTTATGTCCATAATACTTAGCTGAACCCATGCATGGAATATTGAATATTCATTAAGAATTGGAACAAGGGCTGGTGAGATGGCTCAGTGGGTAAGAGCACCCGACTGCTCTTCCAAAGGTCCAGAGTTCAAATCCCAGCAACCACATGGTGGCTCATAACCATCTGTAACAAGATCTGATGCCCTCTTCTGGAGTGTCTGAAGACAGCTACAGTGTACTTACATATAGTAAATAAATAAATCTTTTTTTTAAAAAAAAAAGAATTGGAACAATTCCTGATGAGTAGAACCTAAAAACCGTATTAAGTATCACTTACATAGGTTTCAGAGTCCAGTAAAATCTTTCTCTTCCCACCCCCCTCTCATTACCACATCTTTTGTGATGATTAATATGGTGGTTTGAATGAGAATGCTTCCCCTCATAGGCCCTGACATTTAAATACTTGGTCCTTAGCTGGTGGTGTTGTTTTGGGAAATTTAGGAGGTCTTGCTTGAGGGAGTATATCACAGGGGATGGGCTCTGGGCATTGAAAGTCAAATGCTATTCCCAGTTCTATCTTTCTGCTGCTTGCTTGTGATTCAAGACGTAAGTTCTTAGCTACTGGCTCTAGCCTCCATGCTTCCTCACTGCCACACTTCCTTGCTGTGATAGGAAATGGACACTTACTCCTCTGCACTCCCCTAAATCCCCTTTTTTCTATAAGTTATGTTTGGTCCTGTTGCTTTAGCATAGTTATAGAAACTAAATTAAGACCATTAATTTTAAATGCTTAGAATCACCTGGAAAGAGTCTCAGTTGAGGAGTTGTCTAGATCAGGTTGGTCTGTGGATATATAGGGTGACTGTCTGATTATTAATTGACTCAGTCTACTGTGGGTGGTACCATTCCCTGGGTAGGAGATCTAAAACACTGTGAAAGTGGAGATGCTAGCTAAGCAAGTGAAGATTCATTTCTTCTTTCCTTGCTCTTGACTGGGGATCAGATGTGACTAGCTGCTTGGGTTCCTGTCTTGATTTCTCCAAAGTTATTGACTCTAGCTTGAAGTAAGCCAAATAAGGCTGTTTTTCTTATGTTGCTTTTTGTCATTTGTCACAGCAACAGAAAAGATGCCTTTAAGATGCCTAAGTAGTATTTCTCGCTTTTCTTCTTTTATAGATAAGAGCCTCATGTGTACCATGTGACTCTGCCCCCATCCTTGATGGAAAACTTGAAAGGACTTTAGCAAATTCAATTTACTGTCCTAGATATTTTTTGTTAGGCTATGAAATCATATCACTGGCCTCTATAGTCAAAGAAAAGCTAGGAAAGTCATTCCACAGGGAAAAAAAAAAGCAAAGATGAGAAGTTAGAATCGAGAATATTCCCTAGGTTCTGTGTTCACTTTTTGATTCTGATTCTATTTATTCTGAGGTTAAGCCATATTCCTCCTTTTAGATACTACAAGACCTTCAATATTTCCTCTTTGTGAATTGGGTTTGTGCTGTTGGATTTTCTTGTTGGTGCTGTTTGCTTCACTTAAGCTTATCCAGGTATTATCTGATAAGTTATTTCTCTGTCATCAGTGGCTTATAATTTAAGACAGATTATATTATATTAAAGGCAGGTTTATTGGGAAGCTGCTTTCAGGTAAGCAAGTTCATTGGCCCCAAGGGCCAAGGCCAGGGAAGTCTCCATGGGGAAAGGGTGGGGGCAGGTAGGGGAAGGAGAGAGAAAGAGAGAAGGGGCAGAGAGAAGAAGAGAGGAGAGACTAAAATGTCTGGATTATATAGGGAGGGGCCTCTGGGGGAAGGGTAGGCCAGCCTCTCAGCTGGAAAGCTCAAAGTTGGGGGCAGGGTATGGCAGGTAGTGACTGACAGATGCTGGGAGAACCTGGAGACCAGGTCTACTGTGGTATGTAAAATATGTACCTCAGTCTTTTGCCCCAGGTTTGAAACCAAATACTATTTACTACTTAAAAGCAGAATCTTACTAATTCACCTCTCACTGCATCAAAGTCTATCAAAGAGGAAGTGACTTAACCAGGCTGGTGAGTTTGAATCAATGTACATTCCTGGCATTAGAAAGCAGTAAAGATCCCACATATAGGGCTGGGCAGTGGTGGCACACGCCTTTAATCCCAGCACTTGGGAGGCAGAGGCAGAGGCAGGAAGATTTCTGGGTTCAAGGCCAGCCTAGTCTACAAAGTGAGTTCAAGAACAGCCAGGGCAATACAGAGAAACCCTGTCTTGAAAAAAACAAAACAAACAAACAAACAAAAGCCCAAAGATCCCACATATAGACACCAAATCCAGACAGTAAGGCAGATGCCAAGAAGTGCTTGCTGACAAGAGCCTGATATAGTTGCCCCCTGAGAGGCTCTGCCAGAGCCTGACAGAGGCGGATGCTTGCAGCCAACCATCCGACTGAGAGTGGGTGCCCAATGGAAGAGTTAGAGAAAGGACTGAAGGAGATGAAGGGGTTTGCAATCCATAGGAAGAACATGAAGAACATGGCTCTAGCTACATGAGGATGACCTAGTTGGTCATCAGTGGGAGAAGAGAACCTGTGAAGGTTCTATGCCCCAGTGTAGGGGAATGCTAGGGCCAGGATGGGAGTGGGTGGGTTGGGGACCAGGGGAAGGTGGGAGAGGATAGGGGATTTTCAGAGGGGAAACTAGGAACTATTTACATTTATTTGAAATGTAAATAAAGAAAATATCTGAACAGTTTTATGCCAAGCTAACATCAAAGGCACAAAGCATATCCCAGGTTCTGAAGTCCAATGGTAAAACCAGTCAACTGGTTGGTTTTATTTATCTACCGACGGGGCAGGATTAAACTAGGAAAATAATGGTGGTCACAACTCATGGTTGCAATGGCTCTGTACATGTCTGTATTTCATTTGCTTTGGGATATCTCCTGGCTGCCCTGGAACTCACTATGCAGACCAGGCTGGCCTCAAACTCAGAGATTCACTTGCCTCTGCCTCCCCAGTGCTGGGATTACAGGTGTGCTCCACCACATCTGGTCACACTTGTGTATTTTGAAATATTATTTTAGTCAATTCTGGGCATCAAAATAAAGCACATTAGACCGCGCGATTTCTGAACAACAGAAATGTACTTCTCAGAGTTCTAGAGCCAGAGCAGCCCAAGATGAAGGAACTGACAGTTGCTTCTGCTGAGAGTCTAGCCCTCAGAAGTGGCACATCCTGCATTCTCACCGGGGCAAATTTTCATTGGCGCCCTTCCTATGGACAGTAATATTTTTCATTAGGGTTCTGTCTTCATAACTTAATCACTTCCTCTGAAAAATATGACCTCATACCACCACACTTAGGGGTTGTTTCAATATGAAACTGGCTGGGGAATGGAATGTAAGCATTCAGATCCTAGCACCCCTTACAAGGTACCATGTGTAAGTATTCCCTCTCCCGTCTTGCTGGTTGTCTTTTTTTGTTGTTGTTGCTTACTTCGCTTGCTGTGCATAAGCTATATACTTTGAGACAAAAGAACTTGGCTATTTTTTAAACTATTTCATTTTTAAATGAGGATTTTTGAAACTAGGAAATATGTCAATAAGGAAAGTTTGGGCCATCTGATTCATAAAGTATGGCTTAGCCACAGCTTATGTCTGCATAAAGACATATGTTTCCTTGGAACTCCTATCAAAGATGGCAGCTGTCAACTCCATGTGGAGGATCATCTGTGTTAGAGAATGAATTTATATTAGACCAGTGCTATTTCATTGTAATATATGTGTTTGTACAGATTGCTTCTCAAAATTTAGTATTGGGAAGTGAGTCATTCCATCCTGTTCTGTTGCCTTTCCCTCCGCCCCACCCCCACCCCGCCCTCAGTTTTCCTTCCCAGTACATGTTTCTAACAATGCTTCATCCCAAATCCTTATCATCCTGCCTTCAAATCCAGCCTTTTTCGAGTTAGGTACTTCTGTTTGTTTTTTTATTTTGTTTTAAACTTTAGAAAGAGTTTAGATTTCAAAAAAAAATGTAATGGTAATGTAGTGGATTCTAATATACCATTACAGTTTTGTCCAAATTTAAGAACTTCTGGTTATATGGCATATTTGTTAAAACTAAGAAACCAACACTGATAATTACTATTAAGGAAGATACAGTCTTATTAGATTTTATCAGTTTTCCTACAAGTGACTTCTTTTTTGTTCTAGAATCCAACCCAGGACACTGTATTACATTTCACTGGTCTGGTAGTTTAAATGAGAAATGTTCCTCCCAACACACACACCATAAGCACACATCTTTGAACATGGGGTCCATAGGTGCTAGCACTGTTAGGAAAGGTCATGGGAATTTTAGAAGCTGGAGTATGTTGGTGATGGTGAACTCTGAGGGTTTGGAGCCTCACCCCAGTTTCAGTTTACTCTCTGTTTCTTGCATGTGGATAAAGATGCAGTCTCTCAGCTTCCTGCTCTAGATACACATTGACACGCTTTTCCTCACTTATGTACTTCTCCTCTGGAATCATGAGACAAAATAAACTCTTTCTTCCCTAAGTCACTTTTAGTCTCGGTGTTTCACCTACAAGTAACTAATACAGTTAGCCTTCCTTTTGATCTATAGCAGATAACCAGAGCCAATGTCATGAAAGAAGAAAGATGGTATACAAGAATGATAATGACAACGTTGAACTTTATGTATAGACATAATTATTTGACAAAATTTAAAGTTAATAAATATAAATATATAGCCAGTGTTTGGAGACTATTTAAGTTTATACTCAAATTTTTTTTGTTGATTGAATTCTTGATTTTGGAACCAGGATCAAGTAATATAGCCTAGACTCTTTTGTAATTCACAGTCTTCAACTTCCTGTGTGAGATTAGATGGATACCTTCTATGATTGGCTGAAGAAGTTTTTTCTCAACTAGATGAAAAACAATTTGATATCTTGATATCAGAGAAACCCTGTCTCGAAAAGCCAAAAAAAAAAAAAAAAAATTTGATATCTTGATATCAGAGAAACCCTGTCTCGAAAAGCCAAAAAAAAACAAAACAAAACAAAATCCAGAGGACCAGGATGTCTGCAATGAGATTGTGTCTTCTATGTAAGACAAGGCCTGCTTAATGTCCAATTGGTATGTCAACACTGCCTGCAAATCTCACAAGGCCACACCTCTAGATGAAGAGCTGCAGGCAATTGTTGCGTGCTAAGAGAAGTAAAATGAACCTTCTCTAGAGACAAGCCCTGATAGGGCATCTAATCCTGAACAGCCCTAAACACTAATTGGATTTGGTAGGTTTCTCTCTCTTCTCTAGCTCTCCATCTCCCCCCTCACTGTGTGTATGTGAGAACAGTAATTAAAGAAGACAAAATTGTGAAATAAAAGGAGTGGGAGGAACACAGGAGGAGTTAGATGGGGAAAGAGAAGGGTGAAAATGATGTAATTTCCTCATATATGAAAATCTAAAAACAAAATCCATTAAATAATTTAAGTAAATTAAAAACTTTGTCAAGGCCGGGCAGTGGTGGCATACACCTGTAATCCCAGCACTGGGGAGGAAGAGGCAGAAGTATTTCTGAGTTCGAGGCCAGCCTGGTCTACAGAGTGAGTTCCAGGACAGCCAGGACTGTACAGAGAAACCCTGTCTCGAAAAACCAAAAAAAAACAAACAAAAAACAAAACCTTAATATTGAGATATTTCTACACAGACGACAAAATGTTTTTGAAATATTGATTAGTGTTGGCTTCAACTCTTATCAGAAAAGCTTCTTTTTGGTGTGGCAGCAGTCAATGTGAAGACTAATTGGTCAAAGTGCTGAGAATAGGTGGGTGTTGAATGACCAACCATAATGTCATATTGGAAGCCTATTTCACAAACACCCAAGATTCGGGGAACATCTTGGAAGAGGGGTAAAATGAATTGAAGAGTCAGGGGAAGACCATTGCTAACTGCTGTATTCTGAACATGACATGGCCACTGTACTCACAAACTCAAAGACATTATGGTTGCCCACCCAAGGCCACATGGAGTATGTTTCAATTATGAACCTAAGGTTAAGCAGCCACATCACTCAAAGCCTATAATTACATAGAGTCTATTCTTGGGATTGGTCATTCTTCTTCTTTTTTTTTTTTTACTAGATATTTTATTTACATTTCAAATGCTATCCCGAAAGTTCCCTATACCCCCCCAGCCCTGCTCCCCTACCCACCCGCTCCCACTTCTTGGCCCTGGCATTCCCCTGTGCTGGGTCATATAAAGTTTGCGAGACCTAGGGGCCTCTCTTCCCAATGATCGCCGACGAGGCCAACTTCTGCTATAGATGCAGCTAGAAACACGAGCTCTAGGGGTACTGATTAGTTCATTCTAAGTCAGTCTTCTAGGTAAGGGATACTGTGTGATTTCCAACAAATGTATGATGATGTGTATCTTCCATGAGAATATGTGCACTAGCCTTGTTACCTTTAAAGTCCCCAGTGCTCTACCCCATCACTCCTTATCCCTCGGTATTCAATGGTCCTTTTTACTGTATACAGTTTGGCTTTTCCTCCAGAATTTCACATGCAGCAGGCCTTTTGCAATGTATGTTTTCGGGAAGACATTTTACCTATTATTTACATGCAATTAAAATTCTTTCATTTATTTTCACAGTTTTAAAGTTCATTCTTTATTTTTACATCTATTATTTGTACAATAATATATTTTGAAATATTAATGAAATAATGTTTTTCTCAATATTGTCATATCTATATATATTTTGATCATATTCATGTCCCATTATATTTTGTCAGTGTTTTGGCATTTATATGTAGCATGCATTCAAGTGTGCAGGTATGAACACCTGTGCATGCACAAGAAAAGACCATAGAAGATGTTAATATCTTTCTGCACCACTTTCTGATGCGTGCCTTTAAGGCAAGGCATCTCACTGAATGGACAGCTGACCATGCTAGTTAGTTTGGCTGGCCAGCAAACTCCTGGAAACCATTTAGGATTACAGGCACATACAGGTTTTTATGTGGTATTGAGATCCAAACTCAGGCAGGTCTTAATGCTTGTACAGCAAGTGACGTCACGTGCTTAGCCATCCCACCCACCCATCACTTCCACAGAAAACCCTAGTATAGTGATGTTCTAATTCATGGACCTTGTCTTCTAATCCTGAAATCCACTCTTCTGCTTAATCTGGTCCATTGGAAAAATTTCTATGGAGCTTCCTATTTGACTATATTCATTTCCTAGACTTATGACTGCTTACTTTGAAAATGTTTGTGTCCTTACTTTCTCATTCAAATCTTTTATTGTAGTCCTTACCTTGTCCATGTGTTTTTTTCTGTATTTTACAGGGATTAACTGATCTTTGAAAATAAATTATTACTTTGAAATTTAGAGAATAGATTTGAGACAGTCTTGTGTAGCCCAGCCTGGCCCCAAACTATGTAGCAGAAACTGACCTTAAACCAAGAGTCCTGACTCCACTTAACTCGTGTTGGGACTACAAGTGTGTGACACCGTATTTGACTTTTAAAGATATTCTGCTGCAGTGCATGACTTTAATCCCAGCACTTGGGAGGCAGAGGCAGGCAGATTTCTGAGTTTGAGGCCAGCNTTTGAGGCCAGCCTGGTCTACAAAGTGAGTTCCAGGACAGCCAGGGCTATACAGAGAAATCCTGTCTCGAAAAACCAAAAAAAAAAAAAAAAAAAATCAATCATAGTGGAGTAACAGCAGGCATGATCGATGGGACAGCAAACTGAGAACTCACAGGCAGAGAAAGTGGACTAAGAATGGTGTGGCCTTAAGCTCTCAAAAACCCACCATCAGTAACATATTCCTCTGCCTAAGTGACAGCTACACCTCCTAAGCTTTCCCAGATATGTCACCAACTGGGGATCAAGTATCCAAAAGACTATGGGGGTATCTTGTTTGATTACAATATGCTTCATTATTTTGAAATTGGTTGCTTCCTCTAAAACAGCCTTTTTAGGGACTGGCTTTGTCTTGATGTGTCCCAAGATACCAGGTTGTCATGACATGAATATAATTCCAATTGGATTTTGTAGTAGTTTTTGTGTTACTTTTGTTTTAACACAGCACATACTATGCCAGAACTTAATGGCTGTTTTCTCTGTACAACTCCCAAGAGTGGAATTTTTCTAGCAAATCAGGCAAATAAGTTGTAGACAGTGAATATTATTGTGTATATACCCATTATGATTAGTCTTGTCAACAACATAGTCTGAAAGGATATAAAATGAGCCTATGATATGGCCTTGAATAGGTCTGATAGTCTTTTTGCTGTGTTTCTCTACTGTTTCTGCAGAGGTTAATATCTAGGAACAGCCCTTTAGGCTCCTACTTTGATCCTGGTGGTCAGTTGAAGGGGTGATTTTCCCTATTTTGTTTTAATTGTCGAGAATTTCATAAATATATATTATGCATTTTTATCATCTCCACCCCCATTCCCTTGCTATTGGCCCCACCCACAACCCGGTGATGTTTTAACCCAGTGTGTGCATGGGTGAAAGGCTATCTACTGAAGCAAGGCCATATCCCCAAAGAAAACCGACCATCCATTTATTTCCCGACTCCTTAGGTTTTGGAGCAGATATGATGACATTTTTTTTTGCAAGGTTGAGAGTTTAACTCAGCAAGAAAGCATCTATGTAGGCTATTCAGAACATCATGGTGGATCCCTAGCACCCTGGAAAATGGGTAAAATATTAATAAACCCTCGTGTGGTGACACACACCTGTAATCTCAGCACCAGGGTTACCAAGGAGTAGGGGAATTGCCATGAGTCCAAGGCCAGCCTTGGAAATAGTAGGTGGCCATCCAGAGCACACAGCAAGACCCTCTTTTAAACCAAAACTGGGATGGAGAGATGGTTCAGCAGTTAAGAACACTTGCTGCATTTGTAGAAGACTCGAGCTTGGTTCCTAGAAGTCAGATAGCAAGTCACAACCACCCATAATACCATAATACCAGTTTCAGAGGATCATCTAACACCTCCTCTGATCTTTGAGGAAAATACCAGACATGTACATGGTGCACACACATCCAGGCACAACACCATATATAAAAGTTTTTTTTAAAAAAAACAAAAACAAAAAGAGTTATGGCAGCAAATTGGAATGAAGATACAAGGACCAGTAGCCTTTGTATGTAGACTATAATGTAGACTTCATATATAGACTATAATGCACTTATGAACAAAGTAATGCAGTACTGCATAAACAGAGACAAAGTTTGTTCCAGTTATTGGATTAAAGATTAAGACATTCTTTCTGTTGGGCTGTGGAGAAATAGGCACTCCTAAATTTAGCACTACATGCAAGCAAGTAATACATTGTTTCAACCTCTACAGAGAGGCATTCGACAATATAGAGCAAAAATATACAGGTATTTGCCATTTGAAATATCAACTGTTTCTAGAAATTTGGAATGATAATACACCCTTAATTTAAAAAGTGCATACATACATACATACATAGTTAGCACACATACATTTGCCAGCTGTGTGGAAATACACAAAACATTAGTGAAAAACTAGGTCTGCTTTCTCAAGGAGATACATTGAAAAAGAATGGAGTTCAAGGACGGAATAGAAGGAATAAGAGAGAATTCTCTTCTGTGTACTTTTGCCTTTTAAAATCAATATTTCAAATATGCAAAAACAAAATCAAGGATGAAGGCAGAGCCCAAAAGGCACTATGAACAGAAGCAGATGAGGCTAACTCGATTTCAAATGACTAGCAAAGTCCTATTTCCCAGTGGTGCCCATGGCAGGGAGAAGGTAAGTAACAGTGCACTGGGGGGGGGGGGGGGAGATATATGGATAGGCGTGCATATACTTGTATATATTTCCAGCATGTCTCTAGAAACAGCACCAAAGAGCATGTGAAGTTTCCAAGTCCTGGCTTCTAAGCACTACTCTTAAGAACTGAGGCTCTATGGAGAAATCGCTCATTTGAAGGGTGGGGTAGTAAAAAACACAAGATTAATCTGGAATATCTTGCAATGCCATTAGGTAATCAAATGACCAAAGGCAGACAACAGCTTGAAAGGGCTATAACTGGTCATATCTTAGACAGAATCAGTAATGATATTATGAATTATAACAGAATAAAATAAACATCTATATTTTATCTATGAACGATCATTATAAACAAACAACGGACTCAGGCAAGAATCAAAGTCAAAGCAGACACTAAGTATCAGAGGAGTGCTCAGACAGAAATGGGCAATCTATCATCACTGTTCTCCACTAAAGTCAGGGACCATCATGGAAGAGGGGCAGAAAGCTTTTAAGAGTCAGAGGTCAGGGAGAACCAAAGTGAAGCAGTATACACTATACACGATAGGTCCACTTTCCTAGGGAAGTTAACAGCAGCTGTTAGTTCCTGCATAAGAGCTTCACATGAGCAAGTCTTAACACCAGCATAGAAGGGGCCGCATGAGCACTGAATTCTGGCTCAGGCACTACGGACAATCGACAGCTTCTAGAGAAGTCATCTTTCTTTATGGGTGTGGCTTCTAGTAGGTTGTCAGTACTCCAGAGGATGTACCACACTCATGAATACATGGGCAGCGTATGGTCTCTGTAGGTTATTAAAAAAGAATAAAGGACATAAAGTGAGGAGTGAGGAGTGGGGTGGATCTTGATGGAATTAAGAGTGAGGATGAATACTATCACAATATATTATATGCACATATAAATTACTCAAGGAATAAAAATTATATTAGAAATAGTGAAAGATAAAAACAAAGAAGAAAACAAAAAATACAAGAAAAAAAAGGAGCAAAAAACCCAAACAAAAAAGAAAAAAAATAGTGAAAAGATAAACACAGGAAGAGTTATAAGACATGCACACAGACTCAATATATCTTTGCACAATTTTATGTGTATGGGTGTTTTGCTTGCATGTCCATGAAGGCCAGAAGAGGGTATCATTAGGTCGCCTAGAACTGGAGCTACATATGCTTATTAGCTGCAAAGTATGCTGGGTGCTAGAAACAGAACCCAGGTCCTCTGGAAAAGCAGTCAGTACTTAATGCTGAGCCATCTCTTCAGACTCTCTTAATTATAAGGCAAAAACTATAGTAGTTTCAGAGTAAAGAAATACATCACCAGCACTATAGTTAAAAATCACTATTAATTACTACCAATTAATGATGTACTGAGAAAGACATTAACAATTGTAGTAGTCTTCTTTTAGGTGTATAGGTTTAAAAGTCTTCACTACTGGCCTCTCTTCAGGAATTCTTAACCCTGCTACATGATTAGCTTCTGTTCATGACCACTTCAGTTCTGCATCTCTCATGTCAACAAAACCTTCCAAGCTGCCAGCATGAAAATCAGCCTTAGTCCCTAGATTACAACTTAATGCGCCAATCCTGACGACTTCCAAGATTTCAACTCAGTTACATTGCTCTCTTGTTAGTCACTGCTGATTTTCAGCCCCAGATAACCGGTATTTATTGTCCTAGTAAAGAGTTCAATTATGCTGCTTTTTTGTTAATCACAGCTGATTCTTCAGCTCCAGCATATTGAAGCTACATATTCTTTTTTTTTTTTTTTTTGGTTTTTCAAGACAGTGTTTCTCTGTATAGCCCTGGCTGGCCTCAAACTCAAGAAATCCGCCTGCCTCTGCCTCCCGAGTGCTGGGATTAAAGGCATGCTGCTGCATATTCTTAACACGGCCTGACAGAAACTTCACAAGCCAGATTTATATTACCTGCACTGTTTTAGGCATATTTAACCTTCCAAGCTCCCAAAGAACAGAGCTTTGGGCACTGGTGACTATTGCAGTCCAGTTTCAAACACACCCTAAAACAACATGGTCAAGTCTGTGATAGCAATAGCCAACAATTCTGATCCAACTTCTGCACTAGCTTTCTATTGCTATGATAAACACCATGACAAAAAAAAAGATATAAAATCGGGGCAGGAACCCAAAGGCAGAATCAAAAAGCACAGGGCATGAAGGAGTGTTGCTTCCTGCCACTCACAAAAATAAACCATGAAGACTTCCCAAAGGCAGCCTTCTGTGTCCAACCCTCATATGAGCTAAAGATGATCAACTTTGGAAATTATGTATAAAAGATGGCAGGACTGACTGTACTTTGGCCATGTCAACACCTATATAATGAAAAATAGCACATTATAATCCAACTTGAAAAATCAAAGACAAAAACAATCAAACCTTGAAAGCAACAAAAGACAGCATATCACATACAGAGCCAATCAGTCTAGTAGCACACTTCCAATCATAAATCTTACAATCTAGGAAACTGGAGTGACATAGTTAAAGATTCCCTACTTTCTTGCCAACATCTGTTGTCTTTTGCTTTGTGGTTATACTCATTATCACTGGAGTAAGATGAAATTTCAAAGTTGTTTTGATTTTCCTTTCCTAATTGCTAAGGATGATGTACATTTTAAAAATATTTCTTAGTCACTTTTTGATTCCTTTTGGAACTCTGTTCAGACATAGATTCCCCCAACCCCTTTACTGTTTTGTTTTACTCTTTTTTTATTCCTTTTTCCCTAACAGTTACTAAAACAGATATAAATGTAGCTCTCACTCTACAAAGATGTTTCTCTTTGCAACAGATGGAGACTATCACAGAAAATCACAACTGGTCAAAACAGTAGAGAACATCTGATCCTGCGGTGCCCAAACTCAAGGGATATATTTATAATACAACTCCAGAACCTTATGCTCAGAGAACACTGAGGGAAAAAGGGTAGAAAGATTTTAAGTGTCAGAGAATGAGGAAGTTGGCTGTGAGACTGGGATTCCTAGAAATGTCAGATTAGCTACACCCATGAAATCTCATCAATATGGCTGCCTTAAATAAGACCTGAACAATGGCAGCATGAATAGAGGGAAGTCTCATGGACCCCAGCCATAGATAAAAAGAACTATAAGCAACTAAGATACGCTGAGAATGGTACATACTTAGACTACTACTGTGTGGAGGTAATTTTCTGTGCACGGGAAATCAAATAAGTTATTTGTTTTACTGTGATAGTCATTTTATTACCATGATCAAAGAACCAACCTGAAATATTAAGATAAAACTGCAGGTGATAAGCAAAAAAATCAAAAGTAACAAGTTAAAACACACCACTAGATAAAAACTTCTTAACAAAAAGACTAAGAAAAAGAACAAGGGATCTACAAAACCATCAGGAAACAAATGAAAACATGGCAGTACTAAGTACTCTGTGTTTTAATTGGAAAATGGGTTACATTTTCTGAGTACATTTTCTAATAGATTAAAAAAATCCAAACCATATGCTGCCTGTGGTAGTCTGAATGAGATGGAAATATCAAAAGCCCATTTGCATATCTCTATCTTATCCTATTTGTTGATCAAGACGTAAGCTCTGAGCTACTGCTCCAATGTTATGCCCATCTGCCTGCTGCCCACCATGATGGTCATACACTTACTCTGAAACTGTAAGCCCCCTATAAACTTTCTTCTATAAGTTGCCTTGGTCATGGGCAAGATACGACTCACTTCACCTTTAAGGACATAAACAGACAAAGTGAAGGGATGGAAAAGACATTTTATGCAAATGGATACCCAAAAAGTATACTTTGACCATGTAGAATAGGCTTTTATAAATTAAAAACAAAGGAGGTTTGTATCTATTATATAGAATTTAGATTTAATGTAATACGTAATTTATATAATAAAAATAACATCATTGCTATAAACCATATCCAATAATGTGAAGTTGGAAGCATTTCTTCTCAGATCAGGACAAGATAGGGGTGCCTATTCTCACAATTTCTATTCAACAGAGTTCTGAACGTCCCAGCCTCAGCAGTGGGTAGGAAGGAAAACAAAGGTGTCCTAATTTGAAATTTCCTAATTTGAAAGAAAAAAGTTCAACTAGCACTAGACATAGGTTTTTCTGGAGAAGACCTTGATGGATGAAGCCAGTGAAAACATGTTGGAGCTAGTAAACAAGTCCAGTTAAGTTGTAAGAATGAAAAACTAGCACCATTTCTACACTGACAACAAACTGAAAAGAATCCAAAAAACAATACTAATTTACACTGGCTATGAACATACCAAGGCAGAGCCAGGGAGACAGCAGGTAAAGGGCTTTCTTTGTAAGCTTGAATTCAATCCCTAGAACCTACAGTGGAAGGAGAGAACCAACTCCCACAAGTTATTTTCTGACCTCCACACATCTCTTTGGCACTTAGGCACCCATTTACATTCTCTCATTCCCTCCCTCCCAAAGCCCCAAAACCTACACCCTACCTACAATAATTTAATAAATACTAAGGAACACATTTAACTAAAGAGGTAAAAAGATTTGTATACTAAAAGCTATATAACACTGAAACTGAAGACACAAGTATAAAGATACTTTGTAGCCATGGATGTGAAATATTAATATTATTTAAATGCCCATATGGCCCCAAAGCAACAACATAATTTACATTAAAATGCTCATGACTTTTTTTTTTACAGAAATGAATGAAGCAATTCTGACATTTATATGGAATTACAAGAGACTCCAAATAGCCAGGAAGAAAGAGTAAAGCTGAAGGTATCCACTAGCTAATTTTAAAAAACCACAGTAATCAAAATAACATAATACAGGCATAAAAACAGACACAAAAACCAATGGAATGGAATGGAGAGCCAGAAATAACTGCACACTTTTATGGTTGACGTCCAAGAACACACAATGGAGAAAGGACAGTCATTTTAGTAAACAATGTTAGAAAAACTGGATATTCATTCACCTGAAGATGAAACTAAACCCTAAACTCATACACTATATAAAAATAAAGGCCAGAGAGATGCCTCAGTGGGTCAAAAGTTCTGACTACTTTTGTAAAAGAGCCCACCCAGTTCTATTCCTAGCAACCACAGCAGCTCACATGTGTCTCTAACTCCTGTCCTAGGGGATCCAATGCCACCTTCTTAACTCACTGGTGAACACACATGCCAGCCAAATACCCATATACACATAAAAATTAAAGTTAAATAAATTTTAAATAAGTTTATAATGGATTAGAATTTAAATACCAAAAACCACAGTAGAACATTCTCCAGGATACCCATCTGGACATATGGCCTGAAGAACACTAAGAAATAAAACTGGCAGTGGTACCACACATCTTTAAATTGGATCTTTGAGGTTCAAGCCAGGACAGCCAGGGCCACACAAACTCAGTCTCAAAATAAATAGAGATAGACAGCAGAAAGGAAGAATAATAGGGCTGTATTTAAAAAAAAAACATTCAGGTAAGAAGATGAGTTACATTGCCCTTAATGTTCAAAATATACAAGAAATTCATACAAGTAAAAATAGGCAAAAGACTTAATGACACACAAGTGGCCAAGAAGCATATTAGTCAGTGCTCAGTATTACTAAGTCATTAGTAAATCCATGGCATGTGTTGTGGATGGCCCTAAAGAATTAGACCTACCATTAGGATTCATTACTTCTGCTACTTTTAAGAGCATATAGGAGGAATTTAAGGAATAGGAGGCTTAGAATTTCAAGTCAAGAATTTCAAGGCCTAGAATCTCAAGCGACATGGGCCCAGGCACAGAACAGACAGTACCACACTTTAATGTAGAATCTAAACTAATCGAACTCAGAGATGCCAAGAGGTGATTCCCAGAGGCTGGGGAGGAGCAGTTTGAAGAAAAGGCTAAATATCTGTTTCAAATATAACATGCTGTCCATTTAAATAAAAATATGTATTAACTAAAAAACCATCAAGAGATTTTTAAGTATTATCACAGCAAAAGTAATAACCCTGTTTGGCCACAATGTATGAACACTCCAAAACATCAAGATGTATGTTATAAGCAACTGACATCCAGATTATTGGATATATGATGTAGACAAGGATGTTCTAGGACACAGGGAGCAAGCAACCTTTTGCCTCCTGGGTCATGGGCATGCTTCACCATGATATATTTTAAAGAATTTGAAAAGTGTAAACCTGTAAGGTTCAAGTAATTAGTTGTGAATGTTTTAATTTCTAAAACGTACAAGTTACTCTGTAGGAACTCTTTCCCCGTCTTAGCTCCCTGCCTCCAATTGGGTTTTACACATAGGAGGGTCATTTGTGCTGACCCCTTGACTTGAAATTCTAGGCCTTAGTTATTCCACTCTCGTTATATTTGGCCCACCTGTTAATTTTAAAGATGCAACTTAAATAGCAGCTTTTCTTGTTCATAATTAGCAAAAAGTAGGAACAAGTATATGTATCTAGTGAATTAATAAACTGTTCTTTATGTTTACAATGGAATCTAACCCAAGAACAGAAGGAACTTTTCACATATAAAACATGCATAAGTAATAGAAATATCCCAAGCTAATCATTTTATACATAAAGACAACACTGGATGACTTCACTTACATGACATTCTATGACAGTCAAGTTTAATTTATGATGAAGAGAAACTTAATAGTTGCTACCTGTATAAAAGGATGGAAGCAGAGACTGGCTGAAGACTATAAAGAAACTGCCTGCAGTTGACAGTGATGCTCAGTATCTTTAGTAAGGATGGGAGTTAAATACTTAAGCATTTGTTACAAACAGCAAATAGGAACCTAGTTTGCCTATTTATCACATACAATTTGCCACATAGAAATTAAGTATTAAGTGCATAAAGATATATAGGCTACAGTAGTTTGAAGAAGTATGCCCATGTTTGCCATTTGCTTTGAAATACATAGAAACAGCTTTCATAGAGAAGATATACACTGATACCAAGTACAAAGTATGTTCACCATTAAATTTTTCCTACTTTGGCCGGGCAGTGGTGGTGTATGTCTTTAATCCCAGCACTTGGGAGGCAGAGGCAGGAGGATTTCTGAGTTCAAGGCCAGCCTGGTCTACAGAGTGAGTTCCAGGACAGCCAGGGGCTACACAGAGAAAAGAAACCCTGTCTTGAAAAACCAAAAAAAAAAAAAAAAAAAATCTATTTTGTGGTATGTGATTTTTTTTTAATGTAAAATGTTAAGAGACCTGCCTTTAAAAAACAAACAAACAAAAAATCAAAGGCCTCCTGAGCAAATCTACTATGAGAGCCTCTCATAGCACCTTGTAAAACATACTTGGTCCAGTTTGTAAAAAGTGTTACATCTGTATCCTATGTCCCAGGAACAAATGTGAAAAACAAAGTCCATCTTTCTGGTCTTTGGGTGTTCACCCAGGCAGCAGTGGATAGTAAAAAAGATCTGTTGATCTCAAGGGATATTTAATCAAATTTATTATAGTTTCCTCATATCAATATGCTTTACGCTTGGCTGTTTTATTTTGCTGAATCATTAAAACTGCCAGAATAATCTATCTGACCTAGTACCCACCCATATGAATTCTTACAAATTTTATTTAGTACATGTATTCACTAAGAGGATAACTTTGCAGCAGTTTTTATCTACCATGTGCGTTCTGATCAAACCTAGGTAGGTTATTGGGCTTGGCAGTAGAGGCCTTTTACCTGCTAAGCCATCTTGTTGGCCTATCCTATGAATTTTTTCTGGGTTCCCTTTGTGGAAGGACATTGAAGAAATTTATCTTAAATTATCCTTTTTAATTCCAACATCCCAACTTCTAAAACAATTAGTAACTTTCCAATGACTCAGAGCTCATGATTAACTTGTATGTTACAGAAGCCAGCTTGAATAGCATATTACAAGCAATGTTTATCCACACCACTCAATTTTATATTCCAGTAGATCTTTAAAGAAGCATAGCATAATGAATACTATGCCACTTTTCCTTTCTGTAACTTTTGCTCTTTGGGTAGTCTTTGTATAGTCCTGGTTAGTCTGGAACCTACTATGAAGGCCAGGCTACTCTTGCAGTAATTTTCCTGCCTCAGCATCTGAAGTGCTGGGATTAGAGGTAGGCACCAGCCAGCAAACCTGGTTGAAACACATTTCTCAATATCACAATTTCAACAGTTTGTAGGACACAGCATGACAGCCTGGGTCTGAAGACCAGCCCCTCACTGATTACCCATTCATCTTTGTATAAGCTTTGCTAACTTTGCTGTGTCTTGTTTTCTTCACTTCCTGGTGATCTGTGAAAATAAGGGAGTAGGGATAACAGGTCTCATGTCATGAAGGTTTTGAGTCATTACATGTAAGCTACTCAAAAAAATGGCCAACAATATTGCCTACCATTCTGTAAGTTTAGTTCCGAATCCCTGAAGACCAACAGACTCCTTGCACAATTTACAAATCAATCAAAATGAACAACATACATCAATAGTGCAATGCAAATTTTATCACATAGAAGATACAATTTTCAGTAATAAATACTTTTTCAAATGCTGGCTTTCACACATCATGAGCCATTATCCAAAATAGATTTTCTTAAATCAGGACTCCTTCCTAGATTTTTGTCCTAGCACTTAGTTCAAACTTAATGATTGTATTTTTTACATTGAATTGTGATGGAAAAACTTTTTTCATACATCTGACACAGTAGGCATTTAAATCTATCCTAAATGAACAAGGTAGTCATTTCAAAGTGTGCTTAATCTATAGCAGATGAAAATGAAAACAGTAGGGGGCTGGAGAGATGGCTCAGTGGTTAAGAGTACCGACTGCTCTTCCTAAGGTCCTGAGTTCAAATCCCAGCAACCACATGGTGGCTCAGAACCATCTATAATGAGATCTGACATCCTCTTCTGGTGCATCTAAAAACAGCTACAGTGTACTTAGATATAATAATAAAAAAATAAATCTAAAAAAAAGAAAGAAAATGAAAACAGTAAGAGTTACAGGCTTCTATTTTAAACAACCCAACTAGGGATTTACTCACATTTAAAAATATGTGATTTATTAAAAAATATAAACTGGTGATGTGTTCTATAAACGATCCCACTCAAACACATTAGAGTGTGATAATAAATATAATTTGTAAAGCATTTAGAACCACCCTCCCCCGTTGATTACAAGAGATAAAGCATACAACATACGGTAGGTTTATTTTTATTCAAAAAGTTACTGTCTCAAGACATAAATACAAATCAGCAAACAGTACAATTAGGACAATAGAATGTGGAGGACAACAGGTTAGAGTAATATAGAAAACAGTTTAGCTGGTTCAAAACAAAGCTGGAAGAACTGCTTTCACAAAGAAATACTCCTTTCAAGAGTGAGAAAAAAATCAACCTAGGTTTCAAATCATATATACAGTCCCCTCAGCAGTTCTAGGAAATGCAGTGGTGTGTAAAAGAACATATGCAATACGTCTGCACAGAACAATGTTTGTTGATGGAAAGTATGTTAGACAAGTCTGGTTTTATTTGTTAACCATGAATTAATAAAACAAATGTATGTTGTGGTCGTTCATTTAACCTATGGTTTTTTGGCTACCACAGCCCAATGCTTGTTGATTTCCTGACTTGAAAAACCAGAAACCTTTTGGTATTCACACATCTGAAGATATTCTTGTATTGCAAGCATATTAAGGCATGGAATGATTAAAATAATATACCTCAAGAACTGAGAGACGACTGACAAAAGATAGATATACATGTAATATAAGTTAATATTTTGTTTTAAACGATGTCTAGCTGCCTAAGCCTCGCAAAATGAGTTGATGTCAAAATGGCAAGTGGCCACTTTCTGTTTTAAACTAATTCACTTGTGAAAGGACATAAAATGAAGTTTAAAGCTTAGCTTTCAAAGAATATTATGGGTTATGAATTCTATTATCCCATCTAATTTACATACAGAGGAAATGTACTGTAACCTGTTAGAAGTATCTTTAACCTGAAGACTGCTTGCAAAGACAGATAGATAAAACAATATAAAATACAAATTTAAAAATCATTTTAAAGCATGAACAGTCATGCTTTTCTATTTTTAAACATTGTTAAACTTTCAATATATTTCTGAAACCTCATAATTTTAAGTTGGAATTTAAAAGTAAGAAAAAACTAAACAAACTGCGCAATTATAAAATCAGCACCAATTTATATATATATATAATTTTATTTAAAATTTAGATCCCTATTCCCACACTCTAATAAGCTGTATAATTTTTGTTTAAATTTTCTGCAAACATACTACAATAAGCTTCTTTTATTTGGAGACAAAATACAGTGGCACTACTGGAAGGAATATCACAACGTTACATTTTTATCTTAAAGGACAAGCAAACTTTCAGGGCTGCTATGGGATAAGCATGTTCAAGACTGGTTACCTTCTGGCAGTTCACTGCATCTGGATATTTCTGAAAAGTATACAGAAGCTCTTGGATTTTAAAAATATCTTAAAATACATTTTAGATGAAAAAATTGTAAAAGTTCTGCTTATAAGTTTAACTTTTTCCCACAATTACAACATTTAAAACAAAGTTTTGTTGATTGATGTTTTAAGCATTTAAATTTAGAATGCTAAAAACAATTCTATCCTACAATTTCAGGGTCAGGGAATAAATCCATCCTTAACTTTTGTTTCGTGGATGTAAACAGAAATCCAGCAGAGGTCATCATTATTTAGTACAACCAGTAAATAAATGTGAGAAGATTCTTATCTGTACCAAATACTTCTTCAGATTGTTATATTTTTTTAAAAAAGCATGAAATAATTCCTTTAAAAGCCAACTAACAGCGCATAAATAAAATATTTACTTTCTAAGAAAAACTGTAGCTTATCATCAAATTGTTTACTTGTCCTTTATTTTTTTCAGGCAAACAAAACTGCCCCTCAATGCACTTCATCTTGGTAAGCATAAGCATGTTATATTCTCCTTAGAGAAAAATCTGTACAGAATTTCACTGTATCTACCACACTTTATTTTAAAATTTCCTCTTCCACTTAGAAAATGACTTCACCACAGATTTAAATGTGTACTGGTATTAAAACATTGACACCCCAAGAACCTAATGAGAGAGGGAAAAAAAAATCTTGTTAAAATAGTCATTCACATTTCTTAATAAAAACCTGTAAATACTATACATTATCACTGTTATGCTAAAATATTAATAAAACTACTGTGAAAACAGCTCTTCAAACATATACATACAAAAGTAAAATAATAAAATAACAGTAGTATTCATTAAGATGTCAATTAACTCACAAACATAACTAATTGTTATATATATTTAATCCCCTAAAGCCTGAGCTGAATATTTGTTGAATAAACAACAAATATAGTTCCCAGTATATCCTTGCAGCATGGGTTCAATGGAAAGAATTTAAGAAAGTTTCATTATCTTAGCCATTTGTACCTTTGAGTGGGTGGCTTTTTAAATAAGCATCTATCTGAACATGAAAATCAAACCAATCAACCAACCAACTAACTAAATAAATAAATAAATCGAAAAATCAAGAGCAATGCAGCTACATAAAAAAATAAAAAGATTTCTCTAGAAAATTTGATCTCAGTTAATGAAGAAGTATATATTTTAAGAAGCACCTAAGGTGAACTTTGAGTAACATGAGTTATTCTGTGGCTTTGCTTGTACATTCTTGTTAGAAAAGGATTGCTTGGCAAATCTGGTAAGAACTTGTCACGAAAACAAAACGACTCTGCCTTTTTCACTCAAGCAGCACATAACTTTTGACTGTATATATTATGTTAAATGTTTCATTTAAAATTCTAGCACTTATTAGAGCAGTTAAGCAAAACTTTAGGCTCATTTCCTGTAAAATGAGCAAGACTGGTTAGGAAAGTCAGAAGAAACTGAGATTGAGATCACTAAAGGCTCACACTTCTCACTTCAACAGAAGTCAGAATGTCATGAATTGTTTTCATCTGAAGGGTGATAAGGAAAACTTGTGTACTGTTGTAGTGAATTATCAATAAAGTGCTTGCACTCTCCAGGAACAAACAAAAAGAAATTGCACATTCTCCATTCATGACAACTCCTCTTCTCATCCCTTGTCCTACTGACTTTTCTAAGAAGTCTTAGGTTTTCTGTTAAGAGTCCAGAGTTGGGGAGTTATTATGCTTCCATTAAAGTGGCCTAGATGATGTTTAAAGGTTTCTTCAAGTCAAAATACTTTATAACTTTGAATAAGTAGGGTTCCAATTACTAATGAAAAGGTACAATATTTGTCTAAGTATCTTGCCTGCATGTATATACCTATGTCACATGAATGCTATGTCTGTGGAGACCAAAAGAAGGTGTTAAGTTCCCTGGAATGAGAGTTACATGCAGTTATTGGCTACTACATGTGAGCTGGGAATGAAACTGAGGTCCTCTGGAAAAACAGGAAGTGCTCTTAATCACTGAGCCATCTCACCAACCACACTAGTCAATTTTGAATGTAGAGTATGCTACTAAGATGCTCCCAGGTATTTTTCAAAGATAGTGCTTAATCAGGAAGTACCTGAATACCTGGCATTCATTTGTTTTGCGCACAGTGGCTTATAACCAGCTTCCCCTTTAGAGTGTTAAATTAGCTGTGGTATACCTAGCACTTTTCTAATTTTATGCTGCAGATAACTCTACTTGGAGAAATTGAAGTGAAAGTGAAGTGACACTAATGCCAATATTGAAGTGACACTAGCTGAATTGACACTAATGCCAATGTTTTCCTAGTTAACACATTAGACCTATTTTTGATGTCAGCATTAATAAACACTCAAACATGTATTTAAAATACTAACATTAAGTGTTGGAGTGTTATATACAAATATCAACAGGAAATGACCATATCATAGGAGATAAACCAGTTTTGTTTCTAGGTGTGAAACTTACTATACTATTAAAAATAGAACCCTATGAGTATACAACTCCAAAAACTGTTCATAATTCATATACTACCATTCCTAGAAAATGTGAAAATCATAACCTAAAAGAAAGGAATTGTTTAGTTGTAGCCTGATGTATCTATATTAAGTGCTTTGAGTTACTTCAATTTGAATTAGAGAATCTGAGAAGCTGGCATTTAGGGATTCAAATTCTAGTTTTACTATTTTGATGACAAATTTATCATAGTTTATGACAAATTTATCATAATTTAATTATATGTCTTTACTATAAGAAGACATCTTTTGCATTCAATATCTTTTATTAATCCTTTTTCTTATGTTTGATACACTATGAAATACACACACACACACACATATATATTTCTGTAGGTCATGGAAATTTAAAATTAACAGTCAAAGACTTCTAAAGGTACCCAAATCATTAAAGACTACTGAGTACTCAGTTATGTGACTGCTGCCATCATGTGGTAATACTATAAAATTACATGTGTGTGTGTGTGTGTGTGTGTGTGTGTGTGTGTGTATGCGCGCGCGTGCGCACGCGTGCGCTCATTTCCTTATTTTATTAGCACAGGCATCTAAAACATTAGCAAATCAAAAAAGGCTGTCAATTACTCTCAATATCTAATATATATTAGAATGTGATAAAGTTGTGGGAATAATACACATTTCTATTTCTTTTTACATCATCAAGCTATGGTTTTCTCTACATGTTAAATCTCAAAAATGGGTAGGAAGTTTCTATAGGTGTTTCATTATTATTAGGACTCTGACAAATGTCATTTTGCAATGAAGAAAAAAAATATTTAAGGTCATGGCACTAGATAAATACATTAAAAATATGGAAAGCTCTAGCTGCCACATTTTAACAACAGTTTCTTATTTTACCTTTCTAATCACATTTCAAACAAATAAGATTATGGCAGTAACAGTGATCATATTAATGCTCTAATGCTTTTAAATACATTTAAATACCACATAATTAAATACACAATTAAACTATAGAATTATGGGTAGGTTAGGTTGCCTCTTGCAATCCAGCCATGTACTCAACAGTATGGTAATTTTAAAAGATCTCTGGATAACTCAACTGCACATTAGAAACTGAGAACAAATGTATTTCAAAGGACCTCTTCCAAAGTGCTACAACATAGCTCTGTGAGAAGGCCTTTGCCTAGTGTGTATAAGAGCCATCTTTAATTCCCAGCACCACACACAAAGTAAATAACATGTTCTGTGAATAAGATTCTCTGTAAAGCTTTTATGTTATATAAACAGTGATTACTATATTATATGATATGGTTTGTCAAAACATTTCCTAGAGCTGTCTAAAAGTCAAGGAAATGGGTAAGTAGAAGATATGCAATTATTAACTAAATAAAATAATTATAATGTTAGGCAGAACCCAAATAAAATCACCACTGCTTCAAGGACTGCAGTCTATCAAGGACAAGGACATATGACAATCTATCTCACTATACCAGTGTGGTCATTATCACAATGAAAGTGTGTATGACGTATTAAAGAAACAATAAATACCTATCTGGAGAGGTCAGAAAAAACATCTCTCAATCTCACACTTCATTATTAAACCCTTAGGGTATTTCTTTTTCCTTTCTGAGACTGTGGTCAAAGTTGGCCTTATCCCATGATCTTCTCTCAGCTTTCAAAGTGCAGCAGTTACTACTGAGTGTTACTACTCTCAGTTGTTTTTAGATTCTACCATGACTTCATACTATTTATTCCCCTATTTATTCTGCCTGTCTAGAAATACCAAAGGATTCTTGCCATTCCTTCATTTGAAATCCCTCAACAGACAACCCAAACCTACAGGAAATGCTTAACATTCAAATTCCAGTTGGTCAAGAATTTCAAAGTACTTTTAACCTTCTATTACTACTGCATCAGGTCACTGCCTAAAGTTTTAATTTAAAAATCCTTGGGCATATTTAAATTAAACCTACTGATTCATCCATAATTGAAGCTGGATCAAAGAAATCAGGCTTCAGTTCTGTTCTCTCTCTTCTATTCTTTGATGGTGGCTAAGAAAAAAGAGAGAAAGTTGACTTTTGATAATCATAAACCAGCTAGTAAATAAAAATATTCATGTGAATGTTATTAGTTCTCTGAGAAGTCTATGTGATTTTCTAGTATACCTGAAAATACTTCAAACATTGCTTGCCAACATCCCATCTTTCCCCCCAAACAGAAATGGTTTTAAGTACAAAAAACTTCATTAGTAGAAGAGGTAGCAAAAGTAAAATAGAAACATATTTTTCACTTTACTTTTAAAAAACTCAATCTTCTAATATCATTTTTCTTGCAGAACATCTTATGACATGACTCTAAAGAGATATAGCACTTCCTTCAAGAATACACAGCAGTATACTAAATACCAATTTTAGGACGTCTCCTTGAATGAGTTTTTAAGCTGTAATATCTTCTATCATCTCAATCTATCTATGAGATTGTTGCTAAAATGAATTATGTATGAGCATACTGCATGAATCCTAATGATAAGTAAATTTAAAAAAAAACCCTTAAGCTGGTTAGGGTGGGGGGACACACACCTTTAGTCCCAGCACTTCGGAGGCAGAGGCATGTGGACCTCTGAGTTTAAGGCCAGGGAAGGCTACACAGAGAAACCCTGTTTCAAAACAAAACAAAACAAAACAAAACAAAACAAAGAAAAAATTTTATATATTTACCTTCTCAAGATTCAAGTAGTTTACTTTACATCCAACATGAAAGTCTGACTCAAGAAAAGGTTTCTATCAATAATGTAAAAAACTATATTTGACAATGAAAATTTAGAAACTGGTGTGATACTTAATATACTCAACTTTTAAAAACTTGAGAATGTAAATATTGACTATTATTTGGTTTTTATAGTCTAAGTAAAATAAAGTTCTTTATAATGTTATATATTACTAAATTAACCTCAAATTAAATATACAATTTTTATTATTCAAAAAAATTCTTGCCTTTAGAAACTGAATTTTTGCACAACCTTGCTTATTAATAATATGCCTCGAGACCTTGAGACATATTTTTTGTTTGTTTGTTTTTGAGACAAGGTTGCTCTGTGTAGCCTTGGCTATCTTAGAACTTGCTCTGTAAATCAAGGTGGCCTTGAACTCAGATCCTCCACTGGCCTCTGCCTCTCAAGTGCTAGGATTAAAAATATGAGCCACCAGCCCAGCTGAGATAATTTAAAACTCTGTTTCACTACAGTGTATTCAGACTGTTCACCTTTCTTTTTAAAAAAGAATGTAATTGATATTCCTATACCTTGGACTTGTAATCAGCATTCTACAAGCTAACCTAAACTTTTTCTTAATTTTAATCTTCAACTACATACTTTTGCATGTGACAGACCCAGAATAAAGTGAGTGTGTGTGTGTGTGTGTGTGTGTGTGTGTGTGTGTGTGAGACATAGAGGGAGTAAAGGATAGGGAGAGAGGATTTTATGGTAATCATGTTCTGAAAACAGCTAATGCATTGAAAGCAACCTTAAAACAAATATGTAGTATAAATGTTGGATATAAAAATAATCTTTTTCCTTATGTGATACAGATGCATCAAACTAAGATATAGCATCTTCAACAACACATGCCTAAATTCCTTCTTAGATAAATAAATCCCTGAAAATGATTTTAAAATGACTTTTTTTAACCTTTCTCTATGAAATATGAACTTCATTTTCAAAGAATTTAGACAGGACAGAAATATTACTTCTGGATGTTTCTTACCAAGTCTATATCCATGGTGTCAAAGTCCATTCCCTCATTAAGATCCTCAATCCTTCCTTCTGAGGACATCATAACATCTTCAACAATTGGCTCTTCATCATCTTCCATTAGGCTTGTACCACGCCGACTAGAGAAATATAAAACAAGGTAAAGATCTGAACTAAGGCATGGCTATTAATATATAGGCAGCAAGTATGTAGCTTTGTATATTCGAGTATAATGGAAAATGATGGAATTAAAGGTCAGGGAGAATGATTAGGCACTGATTATGTCATCAATGGTGTTCAAAATCCCAATGTTCACTTGTTTTAAAATGCTAAAGATTTATGTTTATTCTATATTACTTAGATACATTTAGTTTGATAATTCTGATATGCCGCCATATACAATGATCAACAACAAATTTCCACATGTGAACACAGCAGATACCTCAAATCCTTTTTTGAAAGTAGGCAGAGTACAAATTAATAAACATAAACAGACCAAAGAAATGACATTTTCTGAATGCATAAATTCTGGTTTTACCTAATGATAATGTTAATCATTAGTAACCCATTCATTCAGTGACAAATATGTACACCAGCCATACAGTCACTCACACCTTCACAAGAGACCTATAGCATGACAGGCTTCTACAGTGTCCTATGGATGAAAACCGTGAGGAAAACACGATTCTTGCCCTCAAGGAGCTTACAATATACTATGGGAGAACAGAGAAACCTGACAAAATGGTACTTATTACAATACATGCATCAAATGCTCTGAGAGCATACTAAAATAAGTAATTCTGCCTCATATAAAAATGAACACTTAGCGCTTAAAAGCTGAAACTCAAGGCCACAAAACTATATAAAAGTGAAAAATAACATCAAGGTCAATGCTATGTTTTTTTTCACATAGTCACAAGGAAAATAAACTAAGTTCACAAATTAGCCCAGAGCAGCATAAAGTAGGCAGCCCAAAGGTGATCTGCATGTGACTTCTTGCTTTCCAGTTGGGCTACATTACCGTCTTTTCTTTTGCAAAGAACCCATAGCTCCCAAAAACAACTCACCAGAATCTAAGTTATTTAATTAAAGATTTTCAATGTATACAATACTATGGTAGATCACAATATCTGATCCAGGATTCTGAACAGATATGATAATGCCAGGCATAATAGTTCTGGATAATAAAAGACAATTTTATTACATTTTGTGGAAATAAAAGTAAAGGCAATCTGTGTGTTCTTCATATAATCAAAAATCAGAAATCCATTCTGTATTTCCTTTACATTACACTGATGGCATATGTGATATAAACTATGGAAGAAAATATAGTTCATAAGTTATTTTAGTACAGGGTAGGTATCGTTAATGAAAGAAGATTGGTAAAACAAAAGCATTTTAAAGATTCAGGCAATCAACCATTTAAGGTACAACTACCAAAAGAGTCCTCAGGTGATAGTTGTTTATCTCAGGCAATCCTTTTAGTTGTCTGGAGGAGAGTGTGCATAATCAAGAACCAATCCAAATTGCAAACAATAAGAAAAATGAAAACAGTACTGAATAATGAGACATTCTAGACATCAAATATCTTGAACACTGGAACCAAGTTTTAAGAGGACAAATATAAACCAAATAATTGTATGGTAAATTCGGAACTATTTGGATGGCATTTAACTGTAAGCTAAGAAACTGGCTATAGGTCAAGCATGAAATAAAATGCAAAATAAGGAAAATCTGGCAAGAGAAACAAGACAAAGTCAAGTACTGGTATAGGCGACCATAGGAGACAAGCTGTAATGGCACATACTTAGTGAATAAAGTTTCTGAACACCACTACAGAGAAGACTAGAGTGAATATTTAAATGCCACCATTCATGAAGTGAATGATCATTTAAGAAAAATGTGAATTCTTATTTAAAGTCAACAATGTAAAACAAAATATAAATTTTAAGAGAGGTAACAATCACTATCCCAAGTTTTAAAAAATACATTGTTACAATGCTTTCAAACTGAAAATAATTAAAATAACATTTTGCCATGTATATAAGGCATGATTTCAAGTCTACTTGTCAGCAATTTCACTTAGAGTCACAGCTAATTAGGATTTCTGAAATATTTATCAACTTCCCATACAGAATCCAGTAAAAACAAAGTAAGAACAATTTTAAAGCACTGAACATTTACTCATTCCATGAACATTTGCTTAAGTGCTTTCTATGTATCAAGCTCTTAACAATGAGATCCTTGCCCGTGAGGAGCTCACAGTCTATAGAAATGAACAAAACTGTAATACACAAATAATTACAATATAGTATGGCAAACGCTGTTATAAATGCAAATATACAGGATTATAGGATCACAGAAAATTACACTTTCACTTACGGTGACACTTGAGCCTGTTTTTACCATGGATTTACTAGTATTCAGGTAATGAAACGTGATATACTAAAATGGAGTCAGGGGCATATTTTGAAAGATCTTGCATGCCATGAACTAAGTAAAGAAACTGAACTTTATCCAGCAGGCAATGGTGAGCCATGGAAAAGTTCTAAGTAAGAAAGTTACATGGTAAGATTTTTATTCTAAAATTATAATTCTTGATGGTAGTGTGAATGATGGAGTGGTGGAAAGTGTGAAGGGAGAGGTTTGGTGAGCAGATAAATGGGGGGTGTGAGGGAAGAAAACCAGTTAGAAAGCTAATTACGATAGTTCAGGTGAAAGATGAGGACCTGAACTAAGGTGGGAATATAATTAAGATGTAACACAAATGTATTTTTAATTCTGTGTACCAAAATAAACAAGGATTCATATTTATAATTTTCCAACAGATCAAATTAAGAGTCATTGGTCCTTTGGCTAACTAGTTAATATTTGACTTAAAACATTTTATTTTTCTGTTGGAAAGACCAAAATCGCGTTCCTTGATTATTTCAGCTTAGTTACTCTCGAGAGTTTGCTGAAATTGTAGATCCGGCACACATTAAGGTATGTTAAATGAATTAGTGAACTTCCTAGACTCAGACAATAAGGCACTCTCACTTACATGGCATGCTGAAGATTAGTTCGCAGTTTAACATAGCTCATTGCTGCTCTCTCCTGCTGTTGCCTTGCTTCCTCTTGTTGTCTTTGAGCTAACATCCATGTTACCTGCGTGCTTCAAGGAGAATTTTATTCTTCTTTTAACTTAACTTTTTTCTATGTAATTGATAAAGTTCTAGTATAGAAAATGATCAAATGTACTTACTTATAATCCAGAGGAGTTTGATGGTGTTCTGTCTGCATCGGATAGACACTCATGAAGCTATCTTCAGGCCGTAACCTTTTCGGTTCTCTCATAATAGTGGAGGTGAGCTGTGGTGTCTGCATCATAACAGGGGTGTGCAGTGTTTGCTCTCTGCTCAACCACATACTGTCACTGCTACTGCTTTCTTCAGCTGAAAGAGAAAATTACACTTGTAACTTACCCAGAGTCTATTACATTTAAAACAACAAACATCCAGTTGCTTTCCATACAGTAGTGTTGGAAACTTGGTCCCACCAGGTCCCACACTGGCCGTCCAGTCTGTTTGTAGGAAAGAAGAGGTAAGCAACCACAGCACAGTGTGGTGCTAGGAGAAAGGAATATAGAGGGTAGGGGAGTGGTGACAGGGACAGATATAGCATCTGCACTAGGAAAGATTCTCTATGCAGATCACAAAAGCGCTGACGCATGAAACAGCAATGACCAAATGATGTTAGCCTATTGATACCTGACTACAAATTTTTTTACGGTTAAATTATTAGCTTGCTTCTATAAGAATGTGAAGATTACAAGAACAGGAAAAGACTGGATAAGAAGCAGGATTTAGTATGCGCTCATGTACATGGTAATTAGGCTGCACCACTCAGAATGAGGTGGGAATAGAAGTTGAAAGCCAGCCGGAGCACACAGGGAGATTTTGTCAATGCAAACAAAGAACTAATATGTAGAACATATTGTGATCTGAACTAAGATGACAAACTTGCTAACAGTTTAAAGAAAAGGGAAGCCATTTGGTGAGTTACATGTTTTAATCAATGTGGTAGTAGCAGGGATGGAGGAATACTAATGAGCAACAGGCCAGATAGGAGAGTAAGTATGTTGCTCAGAGAAATCCAACTCAGTACTGGGAATGGAATTAGTAGGAAGGGGTTTGTAGCCTATAGGATGTGACCAAGCAAGCTGGCCCTAAGATCCTAATGTAAACATATGAACATTGAGAAGTGGATTATCGGGCTGGTGAGATGGCTCAGTGGGTAAGAGCACCCGACTGCTCTTCCAAAGGTCCCGAGTTCAAATCCCAGCAACCACATGGTGGCTCATAACCATCTGTAACAAGATCAGACACCCTCTTCTGGAGTGTCTGAAGACAGCTACAGTGTA
>NC_034613.1:33483690-33499419 GCF_900095145.1 Mus pahari | reverse complement strand
TCTCTCTCTCTCTCTCTCTCTCTCTCTCTCTCTCTCTCTCTCTCTCTCTCTCTCTCTCCCCGTGTGTGTATGTGTGCACTGTGCACCAATTTCATGTATATGCACACAGTTTTAAAGAAAACTTTTGAGGGTAAATGTGGTACTACCCAAGTGATCAAAGGCTTAGACATAAACTGCACATGTTACAATGTAGTAAGGCTATTCATAGTTCCATATGTTCAGAATCATTTTTCACCAACCTGGCATTTATCTTTCATTACATTAATTTACTAATGGCAATTTATATAGCTCTAATCCAAATATCTAAAAAGATCACTTATATTTCCTATAAAAAAATTCTAATTATTTATAAGGCATTATATAAATATATAAAGTATTACTAATAATATAAAGGAGTGATTTGGTGACAGCAAAAATTTTAACTATTTAAAGAAAAGATTTTTAAGATTTGCAATCATATTCAAGAAGCATCCTTTTAATTTGATAATTTTTCTATTAAAATCCTATTTCTTATACTTTCTTATAAACCATCATATCCCATTTAGGATTCTTTGCTCACTTACAGTGATACTGGGACTTTACAACCAAGTCTAAAGTGCGGATACATTAATAAGGTTATGATTAGACAAAAGATACTGCAACTACACAGCAATCAAGTTTTAGGACTACATACTTGATTAATGAAGGCTGATAAATTATGCAGGAATTTAAAAACGAGCTCACAAATTCCCTTTACATTAAGATACAGAGAACTGAGCTCTAGTCCCTTCTTGCAGAAAAGTGGGCAGGAGATTCTTAATTTCAAGGCCAGCTTGGGATACATGAGACTCTATCTTATAGAAAACAAAATAAAAAATAAGGTAAAGGACTATATATCCCTGAAATCTATTGATTTTCTAGCCAATAGAACATTACCGAAGTTATACCATGCTGGTTTGCAGGCTGAGGCCTCATACTGGTAGCTTCCACAACCTGTCTTTTAGAGTAATAACTCTTTTTTTTTAAAAAGATTTTATTTATTTATTATATGTAAGTACACTGTAGCTGTCTTCAGATCTCATTATGGATGGTTTCGAACCACCATGTGGTTGCTGGGATTTGAACTTAGGACCTCCGGAAGAGCAGTCAGTGCTCTTAACCACTGAGCCATCTCACCAGCCCTAGAGTAATAACTCTTGGAGCTTAGTGACATGCTCATCTGTAGACATTATAAAAGAGGTCTGAGAGACAGTCCAGGTGACGTCAAATATGTAACTGAAGTCGCTTCCATACAAATGCAGCAACCAGCATTTAGGAATTTCTTCCTTTCTTTTTTTTTAAAAGATTTATTTATTTGTTTATTTGTTTGTTTATTTAATTATGGGTGAATGCGCTGTATCTGTCTTCAGACACCCCAGAAGAGGCTATCAGATCTCATTATGGGATGGTTGTGAGCCACCATGTGGGGTTGCTGGGATTTGAACTCTGGATTTTGGAAGAGCAGCCAGTGTTCTTAACCTTTGAGACACCTCTCCAGCCCCATTTGAATTTCTATGTTAGATACCATAGTCACACCATGCTATAAGTCTTAAGACAGTTGCTCTGCAGCAATGTTAATTGCCAAAGATCTTGACAACTATACTAAGTTATTTACTACTACCAAGAAAAGGAAAAAATCTCCCTAGGCCCATACAGAACCACTTTTCAGATGCTAGGAAGCCACGAAACATAATGCAATTGTACCTATGAGAAAAAATACTTTTAATTTCTGTTTCATACTTCACAATTAGTTCATTATTCCTGAATGAAATTCAGGTTACATTACAGCTTTTAAAAAATATTTTGCTGCAAGAAAATGATCTAATAATCATATTGGACCAATTTTCATATGCATAAAGAATTATTTATTTTATAAATATGAGTGTTTTATCTGCATGTACACCTGCATGCCAGAAGAGGGTATCAGATCACATTATAGATGGTTATGAGCCACCATGTAGCTGCATGAAATTGAACACAGAGCCTCTGGAAGGAAAGTCAGTGCTCTTAACTGCTAAGCCCCAGAATGATGATAAAAAAAGTAACCATCTGTCTATACTGTTTTTCATGTGAAAAGTAAAAATGTACCTTAAAAGAGTTGACAGAACTGTCATGCATGTAAAATGCTTAGAACAGTGCATAAATGCATAACTGATAAGTTGTGTAAGCTACTATTGAGTATCATGTCTCAGGAAAAATGAGGTGAGTTTTAATGACAATTCAGTTGATCAACAGTAAGAATAAATTGCTTCCTTACGGAGTGCTAGTTGCATGCCTTCAACCACTTTCCGTTTTCCTGTAGATGGTTTTGATTTTTTACTCCGGACAGTTGATCCCCGACTGCTCATTCCACTAATGACTGACATAGTATCATCATCACCACCAGCTAGCAAAGAATTTCGGTAAGACATCAGAGGAAGCCATACATCTTCTCTTCGGAGTGACATCTGAAAGGTCATGAACTTTTCCAAATAAACATACCTTAAAAAGAAGTAGAAAGCATTAGCTTTGATGCACAGAGCTGCTATTGTAGTAACTGCAATAAATAATTTCAATCAACTTAAACTTATCAACATAAGAAAAGTCAGTTTTAAAAACATACTGCTTTGTGAGAACTGTTCAATACATCTTTTTACTTACATATACTTCTGCCATCCTTACTACTACAGTACTCTTCACTGTAGCCTATAAACGGGCTACCAGTCTGGTAACCAACACCAGTCTAAGATAAGACTCAAAATTTGAGCCAAAATAGACTAACTGGTAGAAAAATCAGAGCTCTGTGCCACTATGTCACTTAACAGAATATTAACAATGAGGAGCCTCCATGACAGAGAGACACAGCTCAGAGGGTTAAGAGCACTTGGTCTGCAATTATGTGTACCTGAGTTCAAAGGTCTCAGCACTCCTCACATGTAAAGCAAGGCATGCTTACAAACATCCTAACTCCAGTCCTGGGGAGCAGGGACAGGTGGATAATTGGAGGCTGGTTGACAAGAGGGCTGAGAAACCATTTCCCTGAGAAGAACTACACAGAAGCCACATATGCGTGCACCTACACACTCATGTCCATGCACCAAACATTCTCCCCACAAACAACAAGAGCAACAACAAACAAACAAAAAACAAACCAAAGAACTAAGTACCCTTCATGGAAGCAATTCTTGTGTCTCTGCTTCTCTCCTAAGCTTGTTATTTTTTGTTATTTTTTTTTATTTATAAACCTCATGTACACATTTTCACAATACTAACATACTGTTGTCTGCTGTAAATATCATAGTGTAATTTTATACTTTTCTATTTGAACTCAGCATAATACTTTTAAAATCCATCAGTTTTGACAATATTCCATAACCTGAGTCATGTTGGTGCATACTCTCTGTTCCTTAATAGTTCTCATTGTATGCAGGATTCAAAGACTTTATAGGGTGTATACATGTGAAGGATGGAGGGACAGAAAGAAACTTAACCTTTACAGGGTAATGGCACACAGTTCCAAAACTAATCATGTGTCAATTTTAAGACACCAATAATGTATATAATGTTCTATTGCTCTACATCCTTGAAACTATTAATGCTATCAGAGTTATTTACTACTATTCATCTGTTACATAAGAAATGGCACTGTTGAATCTGCATTTCTCTGATTAATGGTATAAGAATTATGCTTTAAATGGCAAAGTCTAGGTTTGGAAAGATGGCATGGGATTATTACAAGATATTAAACTGTGGTATTTCAAATTTTCTACCCCCCCCCAATACCTCAAAGAGCTGGAGGGGGAGTGAGCCTAGAAAATTACCATTTTAGAAAATTATTTCAGAGAAATTTTCACTTTAAATATTAAATTGGTGAAAGAAACCATTAAAGGAAAAGACACAACCACATTTCAAGATAAAGACTAACCTGGGTGAGCCTCATGGATTTTCAATATTATAGTCCTTTAATGCTACCGCAATTATTCGACAAAGAACTTAAAAGACACTGAGCTACACAACAATACAGGGAGAACTCACAATACTAAAGTTCAGTGTTATACACAGAATAGTTATTAAAACTGATGAAGTGAAGTAGAAAAGTTTACAAATATAATGCTACAGATATGTATCAGAAAGAAAACAAATTGTTCTTTAGCATTTCAAAATAAAGTTAAGCTGGACATGTCTAGCAAATACATACACTGTTCTTTTATCTTGTCGGAGCAGTTTAGAAGAAAATTCACTGAGAATATCAAGAAATGCCAAATTTAAAGGTGGATGGCTCTCCCCTTGTGGATTAGGCTCCTTAAAAGCAAATTCTATACCATCTCTGTAGAGGAAATAAAATAATAAAATAAATATTATGTTGTTTACTTCATTTGTAAATATTTCAAAAATTAAACTTTATTTAATCAAATTTATATTATCAAATCATTCTAACAAAATAACACAGAGACACATATATACACCAGCACTAGTCAGCCATTAGCTAAATGTAGTTTGCTTTAATCTACATTCTCTTTTGACCTATTTTTGAAACATAGCCAGGCTTTCAACTTGTGACTCTTCTGCTCGGGCCTCCTAAATGCTAGGATTACAGGAATATGTTTTAAAAAAACAAAACAAAACAAAAAACTCAACATATTCTTTACTCAAATATTCTTTCCCTCAAAAATAGCCCAAATCCTTCTACATAATTACCAATATATTTCCTATAGTTTTTTTCAGAATAGCAAAGTCATAATCTATAATATAGGATTAAGTGAATAATGCCCACTTACAATGTCTTGTTTAAAGTTTTAAAAATTAAGCTCAGGGCCCATTTGAACCATATTGATGTCACAATTTAAATATCACAATATATCAAGATAACGACCATCATTGTGGTCTACCAAAACATAGTAGGGTAGAGAAACAATGAAGACAAAACTAGGGGGAAAAGGACAGAAAAAAAATGTACTTCTTACACTATGTATATCTCTTAAATGGTACCTAAAATTATAACCTATATACTAAAAGGCATACAAAAAGTTGAAGTAAGAGAGTAAATTAACCTTGGAGAGAATTAGATAAAATAAATAAAACCAATAAGTATGTGCAATTCATGTGACAGTACATAAGCAATCGTAGGGCTCACTGACCAACCAATAGAGATATTTTAATTGATGATCTCCAGGCCAGGCACAGACCTTGATTCAAAGGAGATGGATAGTATTCTGAATGAAGACATTTGAGTTCAGTTTGCACAAGTGTACCCTGGTACACTCATATACACCTATGTATATTTATAAAAGTGCAGGGGAGGGACCACATTACAATAGGTTTTTAAACTTAGGAGCTTTATAAGCCAATAATAAAACAAGCATAATTAGGTATTCCAAACAAAAGGTAGGACACGAAATTTAGATTCTAAAAAATACAAGCAAAATAAAGTATTAGGAGACTGTTTACTTGTGGAGCATGGCAATGGCTTCTCTTGTTTTCAATTGATCAAGTCCAAAAGTTAAAGCAAAACGTCGAGCAAGTTCTTTTATGCCACTAAATGTTGAGGATGATCTATCAAAATTATAACCATTCTCTTGTATCATCTCATTAAAAAGCTGTTTGGAAAAAAAGAAGGGAAACTTAATATTTTTGTAAATATAAATGAACATATTTTAAGCACATTTTAAATTGAAATATAAAAGATAAATGATATACTGCAGCCGGGCGTGGTGGTGCATGCCTTTGATCATGGCATTCAGGATGCAGAGGCAGGTGGATTTCTGAGTTCGAGGCCAGCCTGGTCTACAAAGTGAGTTCCAGGACAGCCAGGGCTATACAGAGAAACCCTGTCTCGAAAAACCAAAAAACAACAACAAAAGAAGATATACTGCATTGATGACACCTGAAACACAAAAAATCATGATACAAATAGGCACAACTGTGTCACAATAATATACTTTAAATAGAGAACTCATATTGGTGTCCTAAACTTAATAGGTTACTTTTATCCAAATATGAATTAGCCAAAGTTAATTGGGTACAAACACATGTAACAACAAGGAAAGAAAAACTCAAGGTAAGCTTTTAGATAACTCTGCTGTTTTTGTGGTGCTGGGTCTCATGAGATACAGCCACTGTGCTGTTTACCTCCAAGTGGTTTATCTTCACATCATAAACCTTCATCATAAAGTAACAAAACCTTTTGAATTTTGATATCTTCTTACTAAGTAATTCTAAGACTTAATCCAAAGTGAATAATATTTATGCATAATATTATACACAAAATATTTTGGTGATAATAAACTTATAAAAGACCTCAAGGTCTATTAAAATTATAATCCATCTACAAAATGAATTATCAACTATTAAAATCACCAAAATATCTATATAGAAGGGAAAAGAAAATGGTTATTTCAAAGAGACAGCTGTACTGCTGTGTTCATTCACAATGTGTATCATTCACAATGACCAGGAGATAGAGCCAACTTAATTTTCCACGCATGGATAAGTGCCATGTATCACATATGTATGCTTGTAAACAAACAAAAGGGAGTATTATTTAGCAGTTAGGTCATATACAAAAGCATGGATGAATGCTGAAGACAATCCATTAAATGAAATAAACCAGACATGAAAAGCCAAATACCATGAGTGCACCTACTGGAACCTAACAAAGTGGAAGCCAAAGATACAGAGAATGAAGTGATTACGGCCACAAGTTAGGGCAGTGGAACAGAAATAATCAATTAAAAGATTAGGTTCCACAGAGAATAACTGTCCACTATGGTGAGTATAGTTAACAGTGACAGAGAAACTATAAAGATAAGAAAGTGGCTAAGTGGTAGAGCATCTGCCGAACATACAAAGGGCCCTACATTCCACTTAAAAAAAGAACAACAACAATAACAACACATACAGGCACACATATTCACACATTGTTTTGGCTCCCATATACAAACATCCACAAAAATCCTGCATATTTAAAAACTGCTGTCCAAGTAACAATGATACAGACCTCTAACTCCAGTTCTTAGGAGGCTGAGGCAAAAGGTCAGGCCAACATAGGCTACATGGTAAGACAAAACCAAGATAGTTTACCATGTAAAGATTATCTCAATACATCTGATGATCTAAATGTGATCACCATAATTCACAGGATAGATGAGGAGAACCAACTCCCCAAAACTGTCCTGTGCTCTTCAGATGCACAATCTGACATTTGTACACAGGGAATCATACAAGGAGGCTGGGAAGATGGCTTAGTGAATAAAGTGCTTAGCATGCAAACATGAGGACCAAAGTTCAAATCCTAACATCCAAATAAAAGTGGATGTGGAAGCCTGTCTATGATCCCGGGTGAAAAAAAGTTCCAGGTTCAGTGGAACTCACTTCAAGAAAGAAGAAAAACAATTAAAGACAAGATTCAAGAATCAATCTCTCTGGGGCTGGTGAGATGGCTCAGAGGTTAAGAGTGCCGACTGCTCTTCCAGAGGTCCTGAGTTCAAATCCCAGCAACCACATGGTGGCTCACAACCATCTGTAATGGAATCTGATGCTCTCTTCTGGAGTCTCTGAAGACAGCTCCAGTGTACTTACATATAATAAATAAAAATTAAAAAAAAAAAGAATCAATCTCTGGCCTCTACACTCGTAACTGAACTCAGGTATATAGATGCATATATATCCATGTAAACACACGCCACACAGACATACACCAAGAAGGAAAAAAACGAGTAAGAAAACTGCTTAGAGTGCATTAAAATGATCTTACTGCAAGTTCTGAGGTAATAAGTGAGCTAATTAGCTATACTCAATCACTTCATGTGTGTGTTTAAACTTCATGTAAAACATTCTTTTACTAGTGATGATAAATATTTTGTATTTCTACTTTTATGAACTGTCTGTTATGCCCTCTGCCCAGTTACAATTATTACCAATTGTGATTATTGACAGTTTAGGACATTAAGTAAAGCTGATACTCAAAGTCTTACCTGCTGCAGACTGAGAATAAGGGTCTTAGCACACTGAATTTTGTCAATCTGCCTTGTTTTACTCATTGTTTCTTTGATGATATCGCCATAATCATTATAATACTGGAAAAAATTGATATAAATAAGAGTTTAATCTAACAAAATGGTTGTACAGTAAGACTAACTCAGTTAATTCTATTAGCACAGAGCAGAGCATGTATTTGTACTTTCCAAGGACAGGGAATGTGTAACAGTGCTGAAGGTTTAAGGACATTTCTAAAACAGCTTTAACTTTCAAAAAAATTGAAAACCCCAGACTGTTTAAAATGAAAAAGTTACTAAGTTATACTGAGTTTCAGAGGTAACACTAAGTTTTCTTTAAGGACAGTAAATATAGTCAGTTACTCTAATTGTTAATGAGGTAGGAGATGAACTTACTAATTTGATTTACAGAAACAAATAGTCCATGAACTATTGTGTCTAAAATTTGCACTATATATAAAACATATGTGCAATTTTTCTAATTTAAAAGTGTTTTTTTAACACCTATAAAACAGACTCAAATTCCGGTCAGACAAGATAGATAGATTCTGTTTAAGCATGAAATGTTTTCCCACTGTATACTTTCAACCTCACCTTCATATACTGTTTGAAGATATCTGCAGCTGTGTTCATCTCCACCACTGTATATACAATTAGCTTACAAAATGCTGCAAGTAAATTTCTCCTCTTATGCAAAGCTTCAATTTTGCTGGCTTCATCCTCTTGCTGACCATCTGGAGGAAGGGATCCAATAATCAATATATCTTGTATTTTAACTTCAACCATACTTTTTAAAACATATACTATACACCTGCCCCCTTATTGGAAATTTCAAAAATGGAAACAGAAACATTAAAGCCAAAATTAAAGGTTACAAGTACTCGATAATATACTATATTTTTGAGACATCATGGAAAAGGAACAGATATAGTAAGTAAAACAGATATAAGTAACTGATCATTCATAAAGTTAAGCTCATCTAATGCATTCTTATACTTTCCCAACACAATTTTTCAAAAAGACCTGCATTTTCAAAAACAGGCAAAATTTTCCGCAGGGAAAACAAATTAATCTCAGAAAAACTCCTATCATTTCCAAAGATGATCTCACCCCCATTTTATCTCTGATTCATTCTCATACATTCTTATTTATTTACGCAGGATTTCACTATATTGTCATGACTGGCCTGGAACTCCAAGTGGTCCTCAAACTCAGAGATTAGACACCCTCTACCTCCATTGCACGCCTACGCACAGACTGGAGGAGCAGACAAGAGAATAGAAGAAGTTCAGAGTGCACCAGCTAGCCTGATACTGCAAAGGTCAAAATGGATACTGTCTCAAGGTGTGAAAAGTATGTATGTGAGGTAATTGTATGTGTGTGTGTGTGGGGGGTACACACTCACATACCAAGAATTTCCTTATAGATAGATTTCAAATAAGAAATTAATTATAAATAAAACTATGGTACATAAAAAAAACTACGGTTCCAGTTTTGTTTGGTTATTAATCCTTTAGTGATATTAATCTTAATTAATATTTTGTGAACAATTAGTTGGTCTATATTCTGTTAGCCTTTCAATACAAGATGTTCAATATCTGAAAAACACCTCTGGTAACCCTGACACCAAGTAGGAAACTATCAACCTTAATGATTTAGGAATACTAATGACTAAAAGTAAAGCATGAAGAATGCTTAGTCCATATTCTATCAGTTAAGTTACACCACCTAAAAGCCCTAAAATAGAATTAGAATTTAAGATAGAATATCATCAAAATTTTTATCGTAAATATATACTCCAACATGTCAAAGCAATTGAACAACAATTTAAAAATGTATAATTAACATTTTTAAAAGTTATACTGAACGTTAAAAACTAACATTTTTATTTATTTATTTTTTGTTTTTTCAAAACAGGGTCCTCTCTGTGTAGTCTTGGCTGTCCTGGAACTCTGTAGACCAAGTTGGCCTCAAATTCAGAGATCTGCCTCTGCCTCTCAAATGCTAGGATTAAAGGCAAGTGCCACTACGTCCAGCCTAACTTATTCTTAATGACTATCATACTGAATCGCTTTTATATAATTTTTAGTCATAAGTAATATTTGCAAGAACATAAAGTATAGACTTTCTCCTACAGACTAAGTTGTACAAACAAAGAGCATATCTATGAGGATTCAAAAATGAAGAGGATTGACTAGCATGGATGTTCACAAGTGTCAGCTGCCTCTATTGTTGAATATTATCAATGGATCGCCTCTAGATCCATTTTCTATTTAACTATTTAGTAGATATACAAATCAAGGATGTAATAGTTTAAAACATGGAGGATTATCACAACTGTATAGCAATAAAATGGTATGCTGGTGGTAGGGAGATCAAACAATTCAACTATCTGACAATCCATAGCTAAATAACAGTATAAAAAAACAGCCCACAATCCAACTCATATAATAAAAGCACTTATACATATATAGTATAAGTATATAAGTATATTTGTTGTAGCAATCTATAATCAGGGGAAAGTAGAAATATTCAAAATGCCTAACATTAGGAAATATAAAACGTATAGTGGTCAATTTTTATAATGCTCAGTGGCTGAGACAAATAAGTTGCAGTTACACATCAATACTTAAAAACAATTTTAAAATTAAAAGAGTATGTTTTAAAACATTCAACATAACAGCATTCATGTGAAAGTTAGTCAGAGAAAATTATAGAAAATGTCCAAGTATGGAACTATGTGATAAACACTGGGTACTTCAAGGGAAAAGGAAAAATAATGATATTGGTGATGGGTCAGGAATTGGGGTGTGTTTTAACTCTTTCAAAAAACATTCAGAGAAAGATGGGTGGACATGTTTGTACATGTACACATGTGTACAAAGAGTAGAATATCTTTCATTTTAAAAGCTTAACAGAAAAACAGCAGTCCAAGCATTGAAGATAGAAAACTTGATCCCCTGAACCTGAGGCTCACTTTCATTTGGTTCAGAATGATCTAAATGAAGTCAATGGTCGTCAACTAACAAAAGATGTATTACAAACCTTCCCTATGAGATTTTAGAAGAAAACTTTACACACAAGTTCTACAAGAGTCTTTCTCATATTTGCACATGTAATTCAGATACTAGTGTCTACTAAAGTTGCCAACCAGATTAACTTATTGGCACACTTTATACAACCTTCTATTACCTTTAAAAATATATTAAAACTATTTTATTTCGGGTGTCTTTTCCACTTTAATTCTTGATAGAAAAGACAGTCTCATTTTTCTCATATCTAATTAATAGTGAAAAGTATACCTAAGCCTACAGCCCCAAGTGCAAGATAAAAACCTGAAAGTGTAAAATGTTCAGGCCTGGCCAGGTTTTGACACTGTTGTCTGCATTTGTGCACATTTATAGCTACTCTGAGATACATACACTGGAGTACCAATGGGTAGACACACTTGACAAACTTTACTAGATGGATTTCTAACCACACTTTTGGTTACTCTGGGCTTCTCAGTTGTATTCTAGATATAGTTTTATTTTGTAAGCAAGAAGCTTTATATTGTTAAATATGGGCCTCAAGCCAAATCTTGAATTTTATGTTTATTTAGGAAACATAATTCATCACATACAGTGTTGAATTAATATATGAATAGAAATGTGTTGGTGTTTTATTTTCCTTTAACTATAACTTTAAAAAACTGAAATGCAGAAAACACCAAATACTACTTGGTTTTGTATGACTTCATATTCGAATAAGGGATCTGTCAGTGCAACTGGAATATGAAGAGTAATTTTTTTAAAAGGCTGAGTGCTTTGATTATTCAATTGTAAGTATTCTAACTGTCTCCATAGTAAAAAGTTTCAAACATTATTTTTAACATTCAAAAAGGATCACAAAATATCAAAATACACAATAAAAAGTAAAATAAATGTCCTATCCTCCTAAAATTATCTGAATGTGGGCCTTAGCTCTTTCAATCTTCACAACTGTTAAGTAGGTTCAGACTAGAAATGTAAGAGTTAATGGTAGTGAGAAGCATGTATCTAACTTAAAAGCATATACTCTACAGCACCATATAGGACACTCATGACAGAATGAACCTTGCTTTTATATTGAATTTGGCTGTGTTATTATACACATACACATAAGATGAAGAGAATAAAATTACCTGCACTATTGCTATCATCATCCTGTTCAATGAAGACATGATCCAAAATAAAGCTGAGCAACTCAGACTGCAATGAAGAATCAGGAGTATAAACTAATGGCTCTAACATGTCACGCCCTCCAGACATAATCTGGTGACTGAAGATCATCAAAATATCACACAGAATAGTGAAGGCCTGACAAAATAAAGGAAAATGATGTTATTAAGTGTAGGGGAAAATGTAATTTACTGTATTTGAAATAATTTAAAAATTCAGTTAGTATTTTCTGAAGAGTTTAAAGCTAAAGAACTATTATTTCTTAAATAACTACTAATGCTTGCACTATACTATACAAGCAATAATTTCATGTTTTTTAGCAACATTAATTGGCTATATATGATGCCATACATACACTCATACACACACACACACACACACACACACACACACACACACGCTCCTATTAAATGAATATGCCCATTTTATCATGGACAAGTTCAATATTGAGTAGTTCTTTAAAGCATAACATTTCAGATATCCTTACTATTAAAATTTGTAAACGGTTTGTATGTTAAACATACCACCTTGGGATGGTGCTGCCTAAGAGGGCTAGAACCTCCATCCCACATTACATCAGTCAGTCATCAGTCAAGATGATCCAGGAAATTCCATACCTGAGGTTCACTCTTCCCAGGTGATTACTAACCTGTTCCTTAACAGTAGTATTCACGTTGGTCAAGTAATGTTGACATATCTGGCAAAATACCCTCATCTGTTTCTTTAAGCGCAGTAAGTCCTCCTTGAAATAAATTTGACATGAATGTTTTAAAATATTACATTAACAAGTCATGGATATATTAGCTGAACTTGTATTTTTAGTATACATTTATTTTTCATAATTTATTACAAAAGAAGATTCCTCTTTTTTTCAAATATCCACAAAGAGCAATTAAAAGTACCTAGTATAAACCACTCAAAAGGTTCTAAGACTGCAAAGATAACTGTACATCCATGTTTACTGCTGCATTATTTCCATGAGTAAGCAGTGGAATTAGAGTACAGATGAAGAGGTACATAAAATGAAGTATGCATCCATAATAAAGTTATGGGTGGAACTGAAGATCATTGTATTAAGGGAAAAAAGTCAGATTCAGAAAGACAAATATTCTAGTTTTCCCTTATATACAGCACCTATACTTGGTGTGTGTGTGTGTGTGTGTGTGTGTGTGTGTGTGTTGCTTTCAATAACTACTTGTATAATTTTGTGTATATATAATTTGCTTTTTTTTTAAAGACAGGGTTTCTCTGTGCAGTCCAGGCTGTCCTGGAACACACTTTGTAGACCAGGCTGGCCTCGAACTCAGAAATCCACCTGTTTCTGCCTCCCAAGTGCTGGGATGAAAGGCGTGCGCCACCATCGCCCGGCTATATAATTTGTATAAATGAGCTTATTATAAATATCAAAAAGCAACAATGACACAGGACTATAATATAAGAGTAATCAACAATGAAATTATAAACTCCATATTAAAAGAATAAGAGACAAGCATACTTATATACACATATTTAAATACAAATGTAACTCAGTTGGGGAAAGAAAAGCTCTAAAAGAAAAAAAGGTAATGCAAGAGGAAAAGAATAAGAAAAATTGCATGTACTTTTTCATATTCAAAGTATAAATTTAAATACACACTCATAAATACACAGGGAAGGAAGTGGACAAGACAGAGTGGGAAGAGGAAACAAGATGGAGGGAAAGGGGGCCAAGTAAAGTGTAATCGTCCTAGATTACTATAGCTATTAACTTGACACAATTGGGGAATTGCGCAAATCAGAATGGCAAGCAACCATGTCTGATATGGGAGCACCCAGCCCCACTGTGGGTAGTGGTATCCTTAGAGGGGTGCTCAGTAGCTAGTGAGCTACTTTAGTTCCTGCTGTGTCTTCCTTCAATGATACACTGTGGCATGTATGAATAAGATACAATAAAGCCTTTCCTCCCTCAAGTAGCTTCTGGTTATGGTATTCACCACAGAAACAGAAGGCAAACTAGATACACATAAGTGAAAATGTCACAAAGAAAACCATTATCTTGGAACTGAAGGTTAACAAAAAAACAAATATATAAACTTTAAAAATTGGCATATTGAAAATATCTTAAATGACCAGAGAACAGGTATCTTTCATTTCTTATTTGAGCGAGTGTCCCTTAAATGTACAAACTACATCAATAAATGGAAGAAAATTGAAAACAGAAAAATTCACTTTTCAGAAGAATGTTTATGTACACCCTAATCCTTAACTCCCAGTGACTTAATATTTTGTTAAATGAGCCCACTCAGAATTATTATCTTCAATCCAAACACACAACATGCTCTTGGGGGGCTGGAGAGATGGCTGAGTAGCTGGAAGTACTTGCTGCTCTTACAGAGGAACGGGATTCAATTCCCAAGGGATATCTCAACCATGGGTAACCCCAATTCCAGGGGATCTAACAGACAAACAAGTGATACATATACATACATGAAAGGCAGCACATTGAAATACATAACTTAAAAAAGAAACCTTACAAGAAACTCAATTTGAGAAACCTTAAAAACTAAAAATGTGATCTCAAGAAATAATTGGTATATAAGACAATTTAGAGAGACTTGGCTCATTATCTTCAGTTTATAAAATCTAATCATTTTGTGCAATTGCTTTAAAGGTTCTAGGTCAAAAATACTCAATCTTTCTACAAAATATATCTTCTTAGGGCTGGAGAGACAGATCAGCAGTTAAGAGCACTGGCTGCTCTTCCAGAGGTCCTGACTTCAATTGCCAGAACCTAGAAAGTGGCTCACAACCATCCATCTTTAACTGTAGTTTCATGGGATTTGATGCCATCTTCTGGTGTGCAAACATGCATTGCAAACAAAACATCCATACACATAAATAAATCTTTAAAAATTACCTTCATATACTTTAAGAATTTAACAATATTAAGAATACAGAGTCAAATTATGTAATATTTTCATGTGAACAAATTTTAAATCCCGCAAAATCATTCTTTGACATAAAACATATCAATGTTTCATTGAATATGCAAACTAGAACTATGACTACATAAAGTAGAAATACGTATGACTTCACTGACTTTGCTCTTACTAAAAGTATAAAAGGGCTGAAAATAAGGGTTACTAGTTAGCAAGCACACTGCTGAACTACCACATACCTTCGTAGAAGTGCTTTCAGTGATCTTAGCAAGCTGCCAAAGGATTACATAGTGGGCACACTGCAGTGCATGAATAACAATCTATAAAAAGAAATACAAGATGGGGGTGAAATTAAGTCACAACCTTTTACTGTCAAAGTGCAGCATATCCAGTAGATATGTCATATAGAAATAAATAAAAACCTGCTCAGGCATATCTCCATTTTCAATTCCGGTTTTCAAGAGTTTGTAATTACAAGCGAACAAATCCCACTTTGAAAGATCATGAGCACTGTAAAAACAAAACAAAACATTCAAATTTTAAAAACTAAGCCTAACCATAGTTGTTTCAGAATATAACATGCCTTCTTAAGAAGAAAAAGAAGAGGAAGAGGAAGAGGAA
>NC_034613.1:33480441-33483214 GCF_900095145.1 Mus pahari | reverse complement strand
ACACACACACACACACACACACAAAGTTAAATACCAAAGTTAAACTATTTCTCAATCACTTTGGTTCAGGTCAAGTAAAGAACTACTGAGTAATAAATGCTAGGCTATTGAAATGGTGACATCACCTTAGGAGGAAACAAAAAGAATACAACAATAAAACACAAAAAGAAGCCTCATCATTCAAGACCTATATCTGCCAAATTTAAGACAAAGGGGCTGAGTCAACAAAAGATCGTAAACAGTGGCAAAAAAGGAATAAGAAAAAAATAGAATATTGTCTTCCTATCTCCTATTATGTAATACAGACAGGAAACTACTTTAAAATTTCTATTTCCCAGTACTAGATGCTCTGCTAATAAAGAAACACACATTAGATGACAAGCAAGAGACCATAATACCAAAAGGACTAGATAAAAAAATATTACCTAAGAGAAAGAAATAGCTAAATAATCACACATTAATGAGACAAATCCTATGACATATATTGAGTCCTGACTTCACACTTTGGAGAATATTATGAACCTAATTATCTATAGTACTGAAATTTAGATTGCTAAATAGATCACTTTATACTTTGGGGGGGGTATAGGGGACTTTGGAGATAGTATTTGAAATGTAAATGAAGTAAATACCTAATAAAAATTGAAAAAAATAATTTTTCTTAAAAATAAAAATGGTAAACTATTACTGATTTAAAATTATCTTGTCTTACTATTGCACATGCCAGCTGAAGGGTCCCTGATACAGCGGTCTCTTGTGAGGCTACACTAGTGCAGAATTGGATGCTCACATTCAGCTATTGGATGGAACACAGGGTCCCCAATGGAGGAGCTAGAGAAAGTACCCAAGGAGCTGAAGGGGGCTGCAACCCTATAGGAGGAACTTTAATATGAACTAACCAGTACCCCCTGAGCTCGTGTCTCTAGCTGCATATGTAGCAGAAGATGGCCTTATCGGCCATCATTGGGAAGAGAGGCGCCTTGGTCTTGCAAACTTTATATGACCCAGCACAGAGCCAAGAAGTGGGAGTAAGGGGGTAGGGGAGCAGGGTATAGGGAACTTTCAGGATAGCATTTGAAATGTAAATAAAGAAAATATCTAATAAAAAAATGTAAAAAAAAAAAAAGAAAAAAAGAAAAAATTATCTTGTCTTAACTACTTAACTACTCAAGCAATAACACAACCACTAAAATGTGCCAAATGACATAACTGTGTATGAAATTATTTATAAACTAGGAAATCTGGAAATGACTTGGGGGCCATCAATAACAAGGTGGTATAGAAGAGGTCCTAGAAGGAAGCTCTAGCTGGCCTGATAGTCACTATGTAGTTTGAACTGGCCTCAAGCTGAAAATTACTCTTCTGCCTCGGGTTCCAGGGTGCTAGGGTTATTATAATTATTAGCCAGTGCATCCACTCTTATTGTTGGACGCTAAAATGTTCACAATTTCTAACTGCTGTGAACAGTATCGAGAGTAAATGTCTGCTGGGCATAGTAGCAGACACCTTTAACCTTAGCATTTCAGAGGTAGAAGCAAGCAGATCTGTATGAGCTCAAAGCCAGCCTAGTCTCAATGTAAAGGGTTAAAGAAATGGACAATCGTGACTCGACTGATTCAAGTACAATACACACACACACACACACACACACACACATTTCTAGAAAAACAAATCCCACTAAAAATACATGTTTATTTGTGTGTCAATATAATCCTCCTTCAATGTACAACATATGAAACTCCAAAAGCAACAGTAATCATACTAGCAACTTAAGGGACTATGAAGATACAATGACGATGCCTTCATTCTAACTCTTATCTAGATCCTAACAACAATTTTTTTCAACTAAGACCAGGAAACTCTCCAGTTAATTTCTTTATAACATAGGAGAGAAAATCCTAGTTTTGCCTGCCATGTTTTCAAAAGTGCAAATCCTTGCCATTTTCATATTTTAGTTGAAGAGTAATAGCAGTCTGATGATTCATAGAACTGAAAAGACTTACCAACTCTCCACTAGACTATCATAAGACTAATACTGAGTGACTCAGTTACTGGAAGGGAAGAATCCAACAGACAAAATACTTGTAAGATATACCTCTTGCAGAAAATCTTCAAGAAGCCGGTTAAATTTATCTGCCAGTTCATCAATCAGCTGACTTCTTGAAATATCTACTCTGTTGAAGATCGTGAACTCTTCATTACATAATGCATGGTAAGTTTTAGAACAAGCTTCCAAAACATCTGTGTCTGTGTGCTTTTCTACAATATTTCGGATCTGGCGCAATAAGGCATCCAAATGCTGCAAAATAAAATGGTTTGCATTAAAACTAATAAGTTAAAGGGCTAAGGATATATATAGCTCAGTGATAGAAGATATGCCTATTGTATGTACACCCTAATAAGGAATACACAGGAGGCATATTTGTGACTATAAGAACTACAAACTGGAACAGTTTTGAAATATATACAATATATCAGAAAGTTTGGAAAACAAATATACTGGGTTATACTTATTTCAGCAACTTTAATGGAAATAATATCTATCTCACAGAGCTTTGATAAGATGTTAACATTCAACATCTGTAAAGAACTTTCAGTGGTTATTAGAGCACATAAAAGCATGCCTTTAATCCCAGCACTTGGGAGGCAGAGGCAGGTGGATTTCTGAGTTCGAGGCCAGCCTGGTCTACAAAGGGAGTTCCAGGACAGCCAGGGCTATACAGAGAAACCCTGTCTCGAAAAACCAAAAAGAAAGAAAGAAAGAAAGAAAGAA